>NW_020440940.1:63932-65651 GCF_000699045.2 Agrilus planipennis
TGATATGAAAATTGAGACATTGTAAAAGAAAAAATTTACACCAATAAATTATCTTGGAATTTTCATTTTATAGAACGAAAATATTTGTTTTTATTGAAAAATGAAAAAATAAGTAAGTACTTATTTGTGAACAAATATGGTTTAATACAGCAAAAATGGGTCAACTTTAAAAATGCCGTTATGTTGGTAATCTCAGGTCGTACAGAACTAATGAAAAAAAAAAATGTGATTTTCATCAAGTTATCATTTTTTTATCAAAAGCTTTTAGTTTACTTCACTTGTATGTAGGTATGTCCTGGAATTTTGCAATCAATATTTCATCCACTTCAAGTGAAATTATCGAACTCAAATTTGGCACACACGTTTGGTTCAATGCAAAGGACTTGATAAACGAAACACAATAAGTAAAGTGACGTTATTCCAAATCCAATATGGCGGACGTAACAAAATGGCGATTAATTTTTTTTATACCTGATTTATCGATGCAATTTCTAATAAGTAGTAAAATTTATGTGAAAATGCTCGTAACAAGTTAAACACCTTTTGGACATATTTAATAACTTACTAGGTGAAATAAAATTGTTTTGTTGTTCACTGTAATATACATGCGAGGTTTATATACATATGGGGAAAAATTAGATAACCTGGTTTATAAGGTGTTACATAACGTAACAAGCTATTAGGTAACATTTTAGAAGCTGTTTCTTAAATTTACTAATAAATTTTTATGAAATCACACCGGTTTAAGTATTCCGTAAAAAAAAAAACAAAAGCTATAGTAATTACTGCATCATTATCATAAGAAAAGTCTTGCTCGAGAAAGGCGAAATACCACCGCAGTGAGCAAAAGTATATTAAGTATCCAATCAAGTTTTTGGCATCCATTTACTATGACACTATGGGATGCACCGACGAGACTCGACAGCGGTGGAAACTAAACCATTGTTGTACATCGTTTACTATTTTCAAAATTGGTACGTAAACCTAATTCTTCTGTTAGAGCTAATAGGGTGTCGCAAAATTACTTTATTAATAAAATACAAAGGCCATAGGAAGATAAGCATAGCGAATCGGCCCCAGAGGAATATCTGGGTAATTTTTTCAGGGGATATTGATACCAATGAGATACGTTAATTTTGAAAATTTTAGACCTCTATCTATTTTGGTTTTTGAATAAATTCAAAAAAACGAAAAATCAGAAAATAATTTTTTTCTCAAAAACGGCTTAATCGATTTGATTGAAATTTATACACGTTAGGAAGGTATACAAGGGCTATACTCGAAAAAAATAACAGCTCATAATCTTTATAATAATCATTAAAAACAGGCATTTTTTACCGAAATTATTTTTTTTCTTTAGGATAATGTTCTAGAACAATTTTGAAATAAACTTTTTTTTATGCCCTTTTTAATATAGAATAACCCCTCAAATTCTTAAATCGATCAGAAAGGTACGCCATATTGAAAAACAAGAAAAACCGATTTTTTTTATATAAAAATCGATTTATTTTACTTTTTATACTTTTGAAACAAAAGAAAAGCGGGTTAAATGATTAATTTTATAAGTGCAAATAACATCAAATATTGAAAACAATAGTGTAATTGTTTTTTTAAGTCAAAATATTAAAAAAAGGAATTATAAACTATATTTAGATAAACCAAAAGATGACTCATTAATGTTAGTGATAGTCAACTATTTTGAATTTGAATTTGATAGTC
>NW_020440940.1:66379-69717 GCF_000699045.2 Agrilus planipennis
TGATATGAAAATTGAGACATTGTAAAAGAAAAAATTTACACCAATAAATTATCTTGGAATTTTCATTTTATAGAACGAAAATATTTGTTTTTATTGAAAAATGAAAAAATAAGTAAGTACTTATTTGTGAACAAATATGGTTTAATACAGCAAAAATGGGTCAACTTTAAAAATGCCGTTATGTTGGTAATCTCAGGTCGTACAGAACTAATGAAAAAAAAAAATGTGATTTTCATCAAGTTATCATTTTTTTATCAAAAGCTTTTAGTTTACTTCACTTGTATGTAGGTATGTCCTGGAATTTTGCAATCAATATTTCATCCACTTCAAGTGAAATTATCGAACTCAAATTTGGCACACACGTTTGGTTCAATGCAAAGGACTTGATAAACGAAACACAATAAGTAAAGTGACGTTATTCCAAATCCAATATGGCGGACGTAACAAAATGGCGATTAATTTTTTTTATACCTGATTTATCGATGCAATTTCTAATAAGTAGTAAAATTTATGTGAAAATGCTCGTAACAAGTTAAACACCTTTTGGACATATTTAATAACTTACTAGGTGAAATAAAATTGTTTTGTTGTTCACTGTAATATACATGCGAGGTTTATATACATATGGGGAAAAATTAGATAACCTGGTTTATAAGGTGTTACATAACGTAACAAGCTATTAGGTAACATTTTAGAAGCTGTTTCTTAAATTTACTAATAAATTTTTATGAAATCACACCGGTTTAAGTATTCCGTAAAAAAAAAAACAAAAGCTATAGTAATTACTGCATCATTATCATAAGAAAAGTCTTGCTCGAGAAAGGCGAAATACCACCGCAGTGAGCAAAAGTATATTAAGTATCCAATCAAGTTTTTGGCATCCATTTACTATGACACTATGGGATGCACCGACGAGACTCGACAGCGGTGGAAACTAAACCATTGTTGTACATCGTTTACTATTTTCAAAATTGGTACGTAAACCTAATTCTTCTGTTAGAGCTAATAACCGAGAGCTAGTAGTAGAAGAAATTTTAGATCAATTGCACCCTCCCCGACCTCCCCCCCCAAAAGGGTGGACTTATGAAATGGTCATCTTGAGTGCACTTCTAGTTCTGCCAATAGTATTTCTCGGTTATTTGGCTCTAACAGAATCTTAAAACGGAGCAGCAGATTTTTTTTTATTTTAACAATTTTTTGTCATTTTTAATATTTTCAGTCCAATTTTCGACATTTTGACGTCAAATTACTAAAGAACGGTCCAACCAAAATTTCTGCCACTATTTTTCCGTAAATGTACACCTCGAAAAGAAAATATTCCTTTTTGTTAAATCCGGTTAGGGTTTTCTTTTTTTTATTTATTCACGCAAGGGAAAATTACTCATGAATTTTTTCTGTCACTGTTTTTCCCGGAATATGGAATATTTTAAATAAATTATTATGTCAAAACCAAATAATTAGACGGACTTTTGTTTCCAATTTCCCCCCTTTCCTATCTCGAAATTGGCCCAAATTCCACATATCTCATACAATAAAAAATGCTCTGAATTTGTTAGAATTGTAACCTTGAAAAAATCTGCGCGAAGATAGAAAGAATACACATTACGCGTGAGCAAGGTGGAAATAGTTAGAACAAGCTTGAACGAGCAGAGCTCTCAATAGACGGTCTTAGGAGATCGGCTAGAACTGTACAGTACTAGACAAAAATGTTTAGCAATTTGTTAAAATAAAAATGTATATAAATTAACAATAGAAAACAAATCAAAAGTTTTATAGGTGTGTAGAATGTTAAGTTAATTCACTTGTTATTATTTATGGCTAAGTATGCTTTTAAATAAGGCATATTCTTAAATTTTAACGAGGCAGTTTAAATAATTTTGCAAATGGTACTGTAAACTTTTGTCTAGTTCTCACTCGATGATCGGTGGAGAAATGAGCTCCGCAGACAAATATGATTGAGTTTGGAATTATGCGACTGCGCATCCTAATAAAGGGAAGGGGCATATCTCTAACTTCTTGAAACGAACTGTTGATGTACCAAGCGGCAGACAGAAACTTGGTGGTGAAACATGGTTTTTTGGCGCGTCAGCTCCCTAACTAATTATAAACCTGTTTTCGATGGGACTTTACAGACATAAAATAAAGATTGTCGGGACGTCGGGAGTGACTTAGGCTACTTTTATGTTTTTTACCAATCAATCAATTTCACAACATATTACTTGTTGTTTCTATTGCGCTATATGTTTTTACCTAACAGCAATTGTATTTCGCACTTCTAGATGAAACCCCAGGGGTGTTGATCCCACTAGCCTTTAATTACATTCAAATAAAATATAATTGTATAAACGTATCTACACTAAACAACTTATAGAAAAGATTAGGAGAAACCTTTCGATTTAAATGCCATTCTCGACATTATTATTTAAGTCAACGAACTGACCCAAAAACAAGAAACAGGAAATACGCGAAACGTGTACATCATAAGGTTTCTACAGTGCAGGACTTTATACAAGAATGGACTTAAACACGAAGACAATTGTAGGCAGGTATTTACCTTAATAGCAACGTTTTAAATAGATTGAGACATCTTTATGTATTGCTTTTGACGGTAAGTGAAATGATAACTTTATAAAATTATTTTCTAGAAATCTTCGCTGTAGTTTATGTAAAGGCTTATTATATTCTACATGTTTTTTTTTTAGATTTCTGGTCCATTAGTTTAAAAGACAAGTAAGGACTGTGAAAATGTTCGAAACCTTCGAATTATTCAAATCTAATACTGGAATTTTCAAATAATTCTAATACTTCTAACTAATTCCATGTTTTTTCTAATAAATATTTCAATTTCTTAATTATTTTTTAAAAACAAGAAAAAAATGTACAGCGATTGGAATTTTTTTTGTATTTCTCAAAACCCATCAATTTTTATTATTAAGTTTGTTTAAAAGTGTATGTTTGGAGTACGGCTTTGTATGGATGTTACAGTCAGATAGACGGATTATAGTACTAGATTAAGTTCTAGATTCTTTATCTCCTAAACGGTTTTTCCTACAAGAAAAACTTTATGGTTTAGTCTGTACAAAGATTACGTTTCGAAATGTTCACCTTTTTGAAGATTCGGCGGCCTTTGACCCCGCGCAACTGACCTAGTCATAGCCAAATCGATTAGGAACTTTCACACATTCTATCTTGAACCCAAACACACTAAGACGGATGCAAAAATTTAGCCCATTACACATTTTTCCATATTGTTTGTCTATTTTTCCTGAATTTCATTTACAACTTGTACCTACTTCCAAAAAATTTTAGCTTACTGATAATTCAAAAAATTCCCTGGA
>NW_020440940.1:69788-73928 GCF_000699045.2 Agrilus planipennis
TACAATTACCTTAAAAAACAAATTCAAAGAATGGATTTAAAATAATAGGTGCAGTTTATCTACTTTAATAATTACCTACAAAACACTTTTTGGTTACAATATAACAGACTATACCAACAAATTGTAATCAGCACGAACTAAAATTAAATGCTGTTCGTTAATCAACGCACTTGAGAACGACTGGACCGATTTGACCAATTTTTTAAGGTTTTCAGGAAAAGAAAAGTTGACGTCTGTAAATCTAGCATTGTAAACTAAGCAAATTGAATAATTTTCTGCTGAAAATTTAGTGCTAATTTAGTGTCAAAGTTAGACACCCTTTTGGAGATTTGGAAACCCACACAATACATTGAACAAAAGCTAACATTGTCTACACCAAAAACATAAAAAGAATTGACTGGAGAAAAGTTAATCACGGATCAAACTACTTTAAAATAAAGGGCATTGCCTATTTGATTTGAGAAATGTTGAGCATCTAAGAGCTACATTTTCTTCTTTATTATTATTAAGTGCTCAATAAGTGCTGATAATGTACGAAAAAAAAGAGATGAACAAAGTTAATATTAATATTTACATTGCGAACAATGCCGGAAAATCTAAGATAAGGGGACTGTCTATTTAATTCAACAAGTTCTGAGTATCCAAGCAGTATATTTTCGTCTTAGTTATTGAGTGTTCAATAAGTACCGATATCATCATCATCATAAGGTCGTCAGTCCTAAGACTGGTTGAACATGCACCTTCACTCCGTCATTTCTCATTTCCTTAAAACTAGAACATCCCACATACTTAACGATTTGCGAACAGTAATCTAATCTAGGTCTACCTCTACCCCACTTATCTCCTACTTCTGCCTCTAATATGTCTCTGACTAGATCTCGCCTATTTTTTATTGATTTCCATAGAGTCCTCTCTTCTCCTATTCTTTCTAATACCTCTCAATTTTTAACCTTTTCTATTCATGCTATCGTCATCATTCGCCGGTAACACCACATTTCGAACGCTTCCAACCTCTTCTTTTCCGCCGCGCCTACCGTCCATGTTTCGCACCCGTACAGCGCCGCGTTCTAAATTAATCGTTCGCGAGCTCTCCTCTGCTTTATATCCCTACTACTCCTTCCGGCCTGACTTATCTGGTTTCCTAGATACCTAAAATCAATCACTTCTTCTAATCTTTTGTTTCCTATCTTTATATTCGCTCTTTCCCTACTTTTTCTTCCCTTGCATACCAGTATTTTTGTTTTACTTTTATTATACAATAATGTTTTGTCAATACCGTTTCCATTTTATTTAAAGCTATCTTTAACTCCTCCTTGCTAGATGCTAATACTACTATATCATCTGCAAATCTAGACATAGTAATCTTTTGCCTAATAAAAAACGGGAAAAGAATAATAAACACCAATATTTATATTACCAGCCAAGTTAGATGAGAGGAACTACTCTTATGATTCGGAGATATCTGAGTTACTGAGCAATACATTTTCAGAGCTCAAGTTCAAGTCCTCATCAGTGGCGATTATACAAATGGAAAAAAGGGATGAAAAAACTACATATCAAGATTTTAACCCTTCGTCCGTTGCGCTATCAGTCTTCCTCAAACATTTTACAAGCGCTTGATTAAACGAACTCCATTATTTGGCATATTTAAATGCCTGAAAAATAATTTCTTTTGTTGGAAATGGTCAAAGAAAATATAGTCTTTGGATGCTCAGAACTTGTCGAATCAAATAGACAGTTTGTTTGTAATGTCAAATATTGACATTTATTTTGTTTATCTCTTTTTTTTCCCGTATCCGGATTAGATCTTTCCCGGCGGATCCGGTATTTTTTTTAGGATCCAGTCGGGTACCGGATAATGACGCCAGGTACCGGTAGTGCCGGTAATTGTGGCACAGAAAATAGGAAATACCAACACTGGCAGTAATAATTTAATAAGTTAAGAAAAAACATATCTAATGAAAATTGGTAATTAACACTGTATTAGGATAGGTCGTTTGTCCTAATTTGTATTATTTTGTTTAAAGCTAGTATTGTATGGGTTTCTAAAGCTTCTAAAAGAGTGAAAAGTGAAATTTCTAATTTTGGCACTAAATTAGCACTAAATTTTTGGAAAAAAAAAATTCNTCTGTAGTACGATGCTACATTTTAGGATTACGTATGCTCCAACAAGGTCCACTTGTGTGGATATCTACTTGCTGAAAACGAATCCCGGCGTAGCCAATCTCAACGTGATAGGCATGTTGCTTAGTGGAATAAAATAATTCGAAGTAGTCTGTATTCTGTCGAAACTGCCAGACGCGGATCGCGATTTCGATTTTTTTGGATCTCATCAGCGCGTCCGACAGAAAACAGACCAACTTTTACCTGCTGTCTTAACAGTACGTTTTAGAAAATACTAAATATTTTTTTAAGTATAGTTGGGACGATCAGAATTGACAAACTCCTCAATAAATTATATGTGAGAATAGACGTATCTTCTTTCTTGTTTCTACTTGGGACTGTAGTCATTTGCTGCATTTTGGACAAGCCCTTGTTAAGTTAGGAAATGCTTTATGTGTAGTGCAGACAAAGTGAAAAGAGATAAACGAATAAAAGTAAACGGTGCAACGGCTAAAGGTTGTATAAATACACAAAAGATCAGGGTTTAAAATTGCCTGATTGGAATTATATTTTCACAAAAGCGTTTTTGCATTCCTTAATTCCTGAAAATGTTGAACTTTCTTTAAAGTCCAATACTGACAACAAATTCTGCTTGTCTGCATCTCTTTTTGTAACATATTAACTGATATCAGTGTCCAAGATTGGAATCATGGACATTAAAGAAGAACGATATCAGAAAAATAGAGGCATTTAAGCTCTGGTTATATCGTAGAATATTACGAATTTCATGAGTAAGTACAGAGAATCACCAATGTCGAAGTGTTAAGACGTATGAAGAAGGAAACGGAAATTATCCTGACTATTAAAAAGAGGAAACTGGTCTACCTGGGACACATTATGAGAGGAGACAAATACCATTTACTCCAACTAATAATACAAGGAATAATAAGTGGAAAAAGATCAGTAGGAAGGCGAAGACATTCCTGGTTGAAAAACCTACACGAATGGTTTCACACCACCAATAACTGTTTAGAACAGCAGACTGGAAAATATGTGTAGCCTTGATGATTGCCAACCTTAGAAACGAAGATGGCACTTGAAGAAGAAGTATTAATATATAAAGAAAACAATTGCATTATCGTCATCATCATCATAAGGTTGTCAGTCCTAAGCTCCTAAAACTGGTTGGACACGTACCTCCACAGAAGTGACTTCTTTTTATTAAAGGCGACACGACCCTGCGCTATCTTCTGCTTTATATTCCTACTACTCCTTCCGTCCTGACTTATCTGACTTCCTAGATACCTGAAATCAGCCACTTCTTCTAATTTTTCGTCTTCTATCTGTATATTCGCTCTTTCCTTACTTTTTCTGCCATTGCATACCAGTATTTTATTTTATTTTTTTCATTATCGTATGCGAGATTAAATGTAGGGGAGAAAATACATTATTTCAATGCAATTGCGAGTTTTAATAAGTTACCAAATGATGTCAAGATTCTTAATAAAAGTAAAGCGATAACAAAAAAGTCTCCAAAAATCTGAATAATTGAAAGCTCTGACTACTTAAAGGTATACTTCGTTTACTTTCTGTAGTGATGTGACCTTCAGTTTGACCGGCGCAAATTAGAAAAGAACAGCACTAGGCCAGAAAAGTAAGGAGACAACTCTCGGTCAAACTCTTAACCGGTGAGGAACGTATAATCCGCACAGTACTGCACGGAAAAATTGACCATTTTATCCACTACAATTGCATTGCTCAAATGTGCTGCTAATGGTACCATTTACTACTGCAAATATCAACGAGATGTTTATTTATATTTGAAGACACATTAAAGGGCTTTAACGCTTGTTTTCGACTCGCACTACTATTCATGATTGAACAAAACTTTTGACAGGTAGTGTATGAAAAAGTATGTTTAATGAACAAGAGTCGAGAGTATATTGAGCTTTTTTCTCCCTACCTACGATTTTGCCAGCGCGCATCCAAGACATTGGAAAGGGCACATCGCTAGAGAAAGTAAATGAAGTATACCAT
>NW_020440940.1:77948-88308 GCF_000699045.2 Agrilus planipennis
ACGCCATCTGTAGTACGATGCTACATTTTAGGATTACGTATGCTCCAACAAGGTCCACTTGTGTGGATATCTACTTGCTGAAAACGAATCCCGGCGTAGCCAATCTCAACGTGATAGGCATGTTGCTTAGTGGAATAAAATAATTCGAAGTAGTCTGTATTCTGTCGAAACTGCCAGACGCGGATCGCGATTTCGATTTTTTTGGATCTCATCAGCGCGTCCGACAGAAAACAGACCAACTTTTACCTGCTGTCTTAACAGTACGTTTTAGAAAATACTAAATATTTTTTTAAGTATAGTTGGGACGATCAGAATTGACAAACTCCTCAATAAATTATATGTGAGAATAGACGTATCTTCTTTCTTGTTTCTACTTGGGACTGTAGTCATTTGCTGCATTTTGGACAAGCCCTTGTTAAGTTAGGAAATGCTTTATGTGTAGTGCAGACAAAGTGAAAAGAGATAAACGAATAAAAGTAAACGGTGCAACGGCTAAAGGTTGTATAAATACACAAAAGATCAGGGTTTAAAATTGCCTGATTGGAATTATATTTTCACAAAAGCGTTTTTGCATTCCTTAATTCCTGAAAATGTTGAACTTTCTTTAAAGTCCAATACTGACAACAAATTCTGCTTGTCTGCATCTCTTTTTGTAACATATTAACTGATATCAGTGTCCAAGATTGGAATCATGGACATTAAAGAAGAACGATATCAGAAAAATAGAGGCATTTAAGCTCTGGTTATATCGTAGAATATTACGAATTTCATGAGTAAGTACAGAGAATCACCAATGTCGAGGTGTTAAGACGTATGAAGAAGGAAACGGAAATTATCCTGACTATTAAAAAGAGGAAACTGGTCTACCTGGGACACATTATGAGAGGAGACAAATACCATTTACTCCAACTAATAATACAAGGAATAATAAGTGGAAAAAGATCAGTAGGAAGGCGAAGACATTCCTGGTTGAAAAACCTACACGAATGGTTTCACACCACCAATAACTGTTTAGAACAGCAGACTGGAAAATATGTGTAGCCTTGATGATTGCCAACCTTAGAAACGAAGATGGCACTTGAAGAAGAAGTATTAATATATAAAGAAAACAATTGCATTATCGTCATCATCATCATAAGGTTGTCAGTCCTAAGCTCCTAAAACTGGTTGGACACGTACCTCCACAGAAGTGACTTCTTTTTATTAAAGGCGACACGACCCTGCGCTATCTTCTGCTTTATATTCCTACTACTCCTTCCGTCCTGACTTATCTGACTTCCTAGATACCTGAAATCAGCCACTTCTTCTAATTTTTCGTCTTCTATCTGTATATTCGCTCTTTCCTTACTTTTTCTGCCATTGCATACCAGTATTTTATTTTATTTTTTTCATTATCGTATGCGAGATTAAATGTAGGGGAGAAAATACATTATTTCAATGCAATTGCGAGTTTTNGTTTACCGATAGATATAGGCATATTAAGAGAAGTGGAACTGGCATTTATAACCACCGAATAGAACTGGACTCTGGTTTACCAATAGATTTAGGAATACGAAGAGAAGTGGAACTAGCATTCATTACCACCTAGTAGAAGTGACCTGTGGTTTACCGATAGCTCTAGGAATATGAAGAGAAATAGAACTAGCATTTATAACCACCGAGTAGAACTAACCTGTGGTTTATCAATAGATTTAGGAATAAGAAGAGAAGTAGAACTAGCATTTATAACCACCGAGTAGAATTCACCTGTGGTTTACCGATAGATCTAGTTCTATGAACAGAAGTAAATCTGGCGTTTATTGCCACCGAGTAGAAGTGACCTGTCGTTTACCAATATATTTAGGAATATGAAGAGAAGTGGAATTAGCATTTATAACACCAAGTAGAACTGACCTGTGGTTTATCAATAGATTTAGGAATAAGAAAAGAAGTAGAATTAGCATTTATAACACCGAGTAGAATTGTCCTGTGGTTTACCGATAGATTTAGGAATATGAAGAGAAGTGGAACTAGCATTTATAACCACCGAGTAGAACTGACCTTGCTTTAGCGATTGATCTAGGAATATAACAATATTCAGCTTCACCTTATTGGCCCAGAAGCAGCTATTTAAATGCCTACAATAACTTCGTCAAGCGAATTGCGAGATGAGCTGCTTCAAAGCTATGTAGGGTTGGTAAACACAACCAGGATGTAGGCAAGCAAAAAGGCCTTCATCACTTTTATGAAGCACAGAGACTCGGCAATCGACAGGAGAAAACTAAGACTGTTGTGAAAATCCTTACAGGTCATGGAGAACTATGTTTTCACAGAAATAAACGAGGTTAGCCACTACTTCTTCCTGTCATTTCTGTGACGAGGAAGTGGAATGTGACACATCACAATTAAGTTACTATCCCGAACTGCTGACATGATGCCGCATATTTGGCTGCCACATTCTACAAACAGAAGACGTTACCGCCGACGATTTTCAAAGGCTACTCTCCTTTTGGGGAGGTTTCTTCGAAGTATCAAGAGAAGGCCAACAGATCACCAATGCTTTTTAGGTTCGAATAATCCTGAACCCTACCATAATAATAATAAATACACAAGAAAGTCATTCAAAAGAAAATAACATTAAATGCACTAAATACACTTAATTTTTTATGTTTAACACCTCGTTATCGTTTAACCAATAATATTTTACCAATTATATTGCATGTGGCTGACTTATCTTGTTTTATTAAATAAACCATACTAATTTCGTTTATTAGTATTAAAATGTAGCAGCCCAAGTGGTAATGGCATTCTCATTTAACGATTAGCTCTCTTCATTATCTATAACCTTTAATTCTCGTTTCGTGTTTAATTGAAGTATTGTTTTTATTTTTACTAATATATACAACATGTCATTATATCTTATCAATGTTAACGATGAGAACAATATTTGAAAATATTGTTAATTCTTTTGTACACTACTAAATTTGCCCAGGATTTCATGGAACTATAATTAGAGTCATCAATAACTGAAAATAAATATAAAACATATACACATAGAATGCACGTTTTCCGAAACATATCAAAAGACATACATATATTAAAATGAAACGCTTTAACATGTTATATTAGGAGAAATGCATTTTTACAAAGAACGGAACATGCCGAAATACGTGTAGATTAAGCTTTTTCTGTAACATTTAAGGAATACTACTAGACCGGAGAGGTCTACTCCCTTACGAGTCTGAAGTTGCTTCTTGGCATTGAACCCTTTAAAGTGGCCTTTAATGTAGCTGCAACAGGAATTAACCCTTCATGGGATCAGAAACATTGAGCTCCCCATAGATGTGATTTGAGGATATTATTTGAGATGACCTCTAAACGCACCCAAAGACCCTCTTTCTTATTCATAAAAAATACTGAGTTAGGCTTTACTCTACAGAGAACTGGTCCTCGGTAAAAATCTTCATCCCGTGCGTCACTGACCTGTGATTTGCCGAAGCATCTAGGAAGGTAAAGAGAAGTGGAACTGGCATTTATAACCACCGGTAATAAATAATTCCTTATCGAAATAATAATAAATAATCCAAAAATTTTCCTCATTTACATTGTTATATAAACTTACTAAAGTGATAAATTTAGTTAAATTAATGAGGTTTCGGTTATCTCGACTGCAATTTCTGGAGCTTTCCACATAAATTATTATATCTCAGTTTTTGGTAAAGTGTGTTACGGAATTAAACAAACTAACAACTAAACCTGACATACGTTGAATAATTCATCTTTGAAGAAAAACAAAATATGAATACCTAAATAAGGTACCTAAGCCAATTATTGCCATGTTCCTAATATTGCCAACGGAGCCAAAATCCTGACGTCATTACTCTTACGGCTGGTATACATACTAAAACATTCTTAAGGACGAAATCAACTAATTGAACGTACCCGAAAAGTCTCCAGTCTGCACAAAGCATCAGAAACATAGAGACCGCTTTTTGTTTACCCCGGTTATAAAAAACTATTCGTTTATTTGACGTCGTATTGGCTGTCCAATTAAAATAAAAAGTGCAAAAAATTACACAAGGTACCTACTTACATTCATATTTTGTTATTATACTACTTTTATGTTTATTTTAAAGGAATTACCCCAGCTATATATAGTTATTGTTTAAAGAGAAACTAATGCATCTTTTGAAGAAGATTTAATGAGTTTAGGGTGTCGAAAATTAATAAAGATTTTAATTCTTATCATAATCATCATGAAACAATTAAATCGAAAAATTATTTTGTGTGAAAATTTCGCTACGTGAACTACGCCTTGCCATTTACATAATATGTATTTGATATGTTGTACTAAAACAACCGAAATTACTTTCAATATCAAACAACCTTCACATAATCGGTAATCTTCTTGTATATTATATACTTACGACATTGTGATTTCAAAGGGTTACTGTCCCCACTAATTTATTTTAAACAATGTTTTAAATATTCAAACAATAACACCATTTACGTCTACTCCGTTTCGAACATTGTTATCAAATAATTGGCTGCTAATGAATGCAAATTATTAGAAAAGGAAATAAGAGAAAAAGCGGAAAAAGGGCAAAACATGTTGGAAAACAAGGAGAACGTGTCGACAACAAAGTACGGTCTGCGAAAATACATAGCATGGATTGGGAGACGTTTGGATGCTAATGAGCTCGAGTCTGAGTTAAGCTGGGACCGCTTGTTGTCATCAGGCCTGCTATAAAACCGCAAATGTNAGGTACCTCACATAAACAACATTATCTACTGTTAATAAAAATACATTAGATCCGTAAAAATGCAATTTTCTTTTCAAAATTCTTCATCAGCAATTTATCCAAATTAGCAAATGTGAATAACGATATCGAACTTATTAGCACTCATCACATCCCATAAATCAGTCACTAAATCGAAATTGCTATATGCCACCTGTAAATATTCGTTAGATATTTACTGATAATTGTTGTTATTTTATAATTATTGTATAAACGAATTATGCGAGGAAGCGCAGCTATTTCAAATTGTCTTCAGACGGAAAAAGACTGAGTTTCTGAGTGATGTAGTATATAATTTCAAACGTTTAGCGACTACATCTTCAGTGGTCCTGTTATGGTCAACGGAACGCACTATAACACAGTAACACTACCCAGCACCTCAGCCTGTTTACCTAAAAATTGTTTTAAAGGATTGTTATTTTCTTGCATAATTCGTGCAATAATTATAAAATATAAAATTCACCGGAGCGGAGTCTAAGCTGCGTTGAAAATAAGATATTATAAAAGCACCACGAAATAAAATTACGAAAATTCGACTAAATGGTCATCTAGATAGAATGATTGGTAAATAGTACGTATTTGTTTAAATACTTTCAGTCCTATCCCTCGTTGCGCCACCAACATGGATTTGGGCTTCCTCAGATTTTGGATTGGTTACTCTACTCATTCCTATTCTGAGCTAAAATTCGCATTTCCCCAAAACTAGAACAACCGATATCCTTAAGTATTTGCGAACAGTAATCTAATCTACCTCTACTCCTCTTAACTCTTATTTCCGCCTGTAATATGTTTTTGACTAGACCTTCGTGTCTGAAAAGGTGCCCTACCAACCGATCTCGCCTGTTTCTTGTTGACTTCTATAGAGTCTTCTGTTCTCCTATTTTTTCTAATACCTCTTCATTTCTAACCTTCTCTATCCACGGTATCATCATCATTCGCCGGTGACACCACATTTTGGACGCTTCTAAGCTGTTCTTTTCGGCCGCGCCCACCGTCCATGTTTCGCACCAGTACAGAGCAACGCTCCATCCTAAATCTTTAACAATCTTTTTAGAATACGATTGTGTCACGCTTGTCTTACAATTAGCAAAATATTTATCGTTCCGCAAAAAATTAAATGCAATATTACTATACAGACTGCTAAATAGTGGATAAGGAACGAGATAAGCGATGTTACGTAGATAGTATAAGTAAGTAAGTATTTGAGCCGAATAACCAAAAAAAAAAAAGACCATAAGGGGATGTGGGCCACAATAAGATGTGAAAACATAATGAGAGCGTTCAGAAAAAGGATATAGGGATTGAACTTATAGACATTGTGATGGAAGGGAAGAGACGGTTTAACATTTACTTTGTTTTGGAGTGGCAATTAAAAGCAACGGAATGATAACAAGATGAGAGAATTGATTGTGGGTGCATTGAAGGGAGAAGTGTGTGAGAATCCGTATGAATATTTTTGATTTGGATGTAACATTCTAATTGAGTTGATTTATTTAAAATAGTTGAATTTAAAGTAAGAATATAAAATTCAAACACCTATAAAATCCTGTCTATTCCTGTTTTCATTTTGTATTTTGAATTCCTTTTTCTAAATATTAATAGTGTTTAAATCTATTTAATTCAGATACAATTACAATTTTTGTGCTTTCTTTTTCTAAATAAATCAAATACATACCCAGACTGAGGTATGTCATGTTAGTCTGGTGAAGCAAGACCGCCCTGTTCACCTCAAAAAAGGAGTTACAAATTGATATACTTGATGCTACGGAATACTACTAGACCGGAGAGGTCTACTCCCTTACGAGTCTGAAGTTGCTTCTTGGCATTGAACCCTTTAAAGTGGCCTTTAATGTAGCTGCAACAGGAATTAACCCTTTATGCGATCAAAAACATTGAGCTCCCCATAGATGTGATTTGAGGATATTATTTGAGATGACCTCTAAACGCACCCAAAGACCCTCTTTCTTATTCATAAAAAATACTGAGTTAGGCTTTACTCTACAGAGAACTGGTCCTCGGTAAAAATCTTCATCCCGTGCGTCACTGATCTGTGATTTGCCGATGCATCTAGGAAGGTAAAGAGAAGTGGAACTGGCATTTATAACCACCGAGTAGAACTGGACTTTGGTTTACAAATAGATTTAGGAACACGAAGAGAAGTGAAACTAGCATTTATAATCACCGAGTAGAACTGGACTCTGGTTTACCAATAGATTTAGGAACACGAAGAGAAGTGGAACTGGCATTTATAACCACCTAGTAGAACTGACCTGTGGTTTATCAATAGATTTAGGAATAAGAAGAGAAGTAGAACTAGCATTTATAACCACCGAGTAGAATTCACCTGTAGTTTACCGATAGATCTAGTCATATGAACAGAAGTAGAACTGGCATTCATTGCCACCGAGTAGAAGTGACCTGTCGTTTACCAATATATTTAGCAATATGAAGAGAAGTGGAAATTGCATTTATAACACCGAGTAGAACTGACCTGTGGTTTACCGATAGACCTAGGCATATGAAGAGAAGTGGAACTGGCATTTATAACCACCGAGTGGAACTGACCTGCGGTACTTATACAAGTAGATTTAGGAATATGAAGAGAAGTGGAACTAGTATTTATAACCACCGAGTAGAACTGACCTGTGGTTTAGCGATGGATCCACGAATATAAGAATATTCAGCTTCACCTTATTGTCCCAGAAGCAGCTATTTACAATAACTTCGTCAAGCGAATTGCGAGATGAGCTGCTTCAAAGCTATGTAGGGTTGGTAAACACAACCAGGATGTAGGCAAGCGAAAAGGCCCTCATCACTTTTATAAAGCACAGAGACTCGGCAGTCGACAGGAGAAAAGCTACGACTGTTGTGAAAATCCTTACAGGTCATGGAGAACTATGTTTTCACAGAAATAAACGAGGTTAGCCACTACTTCTTCCTGTCATTTCTGTGACATTTTTACAAAGAACGGAACATGCCGAAATACGTGTAGATTAAGCTTTTTCTGTAACATTTAAGGCTACCACATACAACCGACTCTCGGTGACCTACGGTGAAATATAATTTCGTCATAAAGTTATTATGTAATATCTACCACACACAACCGACCAAAATGTGCAATGGACCAAAATAAGATAGAGCAAATTGCAAGTTTAAATTTTAGCCGACCTTCCACAAACCCGATTGTCGGGGGTACAATGAGTATATACTATTGTTAGTATTTTAAAATGCAAGCATACTACAAGAATGTCGACTAGTCAAAAATAATTTTGGTGCGAGGGAAGAAAAAGTTGGGAAAGAGCGAATGTGGAGATAGGATACGAAAGATAAGAAGAAGTGGCTGATTTTAGGTATCTAGGAAGTCAGATAAGTGAGGACGGAAGGAATAGTAGAGATATAGAGTAGAGTCGCCTTCAATAAAAAGAAGTCACTTCTATGTTCACGAACGATTTATTTAGAAACTCGTAAAATATTGTTAAACGGTGAGGAAACCGTGGATAGAGAAAGTTAGAAATGAAGAGATATTAGAAGGAATAGGAGAACAGAGGACTCTATGGAAGTCAATAAGAAATAGGCGAGATAGGTTGGTAGGACCACTTCTCAGGCATAAAGGAACATATTATTTGTGATCAGATTTACTTGAAACTTTGTTTTAATGGTCTCTCATTTAATTTCTGAAAGATCTATCTCGACAATTTAAAAAAGGGAAAGGTGTTGCAATTTTTGTTTGGGACATACNTGGAAATCAATAAAAATAGGCGAGATAGGTTGGTAGGATACCTTCTCAGGCATGAAGGTCTAGTCAGAGACATATTAGAAGCATAAACATCAGTTAAGAGGAGTAGAGGTAAACCTAGATTAGATTACTGTTAGAAAATAATTAAATATGTGGGGAAATGCGAAAATTGACTCAGGATAAGGAGTGGAGGTGCGTGTGCAACCAGTCTTATGATGATACTTTATTCCCACCTACTATGCTGGTAGGTATGCAATCCCTTCGGACTGGACCGGAGGGTAGAACGGATGGCCTTTTCAACCTTCTTTAAGAAATCGTAGAAATCGATGGGTAGTAATTGGGAGAGAAAGATGAAGCGGACGAAATGAAAACATAAGAGAAGTGAAAGAGTATGTGTGGAATATTGTTGCCATAGCATTTGCCTAAACGAACGAAGTAAACCACCGAACAAATTAAGCCAGGACCAGGCCATCAGACAAACTCGGAATCGGACCGATATCCTCCCGAATGCTAAGCTCTTAAGGTCATGCCACTCAATAACTGGACAAAATCTTTAATATTATCATCTCTTTTAGGTGATATTAATAAAAGATAACAGTAATAATAATAACTTTTGAAACATGAATAAGTAAATAACAGTAATTTCATAATTTGTATTTGTTCTGATTTGTACTGGTCAGTTAGTATTATTACACCGTTTAAGAAATAGACTTCTTAGATAACGGATATAGATTATGACTATGATAACATAATTAAATATTGCAATAAAAACATTAAAGTAAAATTATAGAACGAAACGTGTGCGAAAACAGTTACAAAGTTGATATTGTCAAAACGGACGCAATTCAAAATTTTCTTGTGGCAGTTACAACAGTTTCAATAAATAGCACTGTGGATGAATGATCATTTTTTTTCAAAACTAATGAAAAGATTGAGTAAAGCATTCTTCAGCCATGAAACTTAATCAAAAATTGGTCCCTTTCGCGAATTCTATCGCGACAAATTCCCTTCACAATTAATTCGCCTCGGATGTGCGGCAAATTTTTCTTAAAAGCGAATTAATTGTAGAGAGATTTTTAATAATTAGTAGAAAAAACTCTCGGAAGGAGGTAACACCTCAAAGTAGAAAATTGTCATTTAGACAACTTAACGATTCGAGGGACTCGTCTTGCTAACATTATATATACGTACATGTAAAAATTATGTCAATGTTAAACTAATTACTCGTATGATATCCAGATACTACTTCTTGTACGCAACTTTAACCGTTTTATCCACTTTTCTCCTCTACTCTTTTACTCTTTCTTATTTGTGAGGGGCAGAGAGTACAATGGCCCTGGGGGGCGCAAATGTCAGGGTGGCAAAAATCTTTTCTTCGCTTTTAGATAGAATAAAAGCCGCCCTAGTGTTAGATATATCAAATTCTTTTTCCTCTTTTTTACCATTTGTTCCAACATCTTCTTTATTCTTATCTCTTCCATAGTCATATCACCTTCTATATAAACCTTCTTCCTCCTCAACCTTCTACTGTTTTTAACCCCTTGCAACTTCTCTTCCCACTTCTTCATTTTTCCCCATATACCTTCTTTATAACTTTCCTTCCCATAATCTCCCTTATAAATCTTTCAAACACCCTCTTCTCTTTATTTTCCTCTAATTCTGTTTCAAAAAACAGCAGGTTTATCTCTTCCCTTATTTTCTTTCCAGTTCCATTACCAATCTCCTTATTCACTTTTTTGCTCCTTTTCTTGTTTCTCTACATTCTTTTCTATCTTCAGCTCATCTAGTACCATTTCCTCTACTTCTACTTTCAAATTGTTGTTTTTCCCCTTAAACTATTCCTTAT
>NW_020440940.1:88863-90779 GCF_000699045.2 Agrilus planipennis
TGGCAAAAATCTTTTCTTCGCTTTTAGATAGAATAAAAGCCGCCCTAGTGTTAGATATATCAAATTCTTTTTCCTCTTTTTTACCATTTGTTCCAACATCTTCTTTATTCTTATCTCTTCCATAGTCATATCACCTTCTATATAAACCTTCTTCCTCCTCAACCTTCTACTGTTTTTAACCCCTTGCAACTTCTCTTCCCACTTCTTCATTTTTCCCCATATACCTTCTTTATAACTTTCCTTCCCATAATCTCCCTTATAAATCTTTCAAACACCCTCTTCTCTTTATTTTCCTCTAATTCTGTTTCAAAAAACAGCAGGTTTATCTCTTCCCTTATTTTCTTTCCAGTTCCATTACCAATCTCCTTATTCACTTTTTTGCTCCTTTTCTTGTTTCTCTACATTCTTTTCTATCTTCAGCTCATCTAGTACCATTTCCTCTACTTCTACTTTCAAATTGTTGTTTTTCCCCTTAAACTATTCCTTATTACTTTCTTCATTTTGTTTGTCCAATCTTTTTTCTAGTTCCTATAATTTTATACTATGCTCATTCTCTAATTTTTTCATTTTTTCCTTTATACTTTTGCTTCCTTCCTGCATTTTATATAGCTTCCGTTTAAAGTTTCTTCATTTTTCTTCTGTTCCCCTTTTTTTGTTTTTTTTTCATTGTCTTTCCATTTTTTCTGGTTCTCTTACTTCATTATTTATTCTAGTAATTTCCCTAATATATCCATTAAATTCATTTCACTCTCAAGTTTTTCTATAATTGTTTTTTTAATATTCCTTATTTTCTTGTTGCGGTCTATACACTTTTCTTTTTTTATTTTAATCCTTCTGGTTTCTGCCATCAACCAAATTTTTAACTTTCTTTTTCAATTGTTTCCACTTTCAGTGTACCACTGGTTGTTTCTGTCTTTGAGCAACTCACTGTTTATACTATCCTCTTTAAATTTTTCTTCGGACAACCTCTTGAAGACCAAACAGACATCATAATTCCATTGCTTAGGTACACTATTTTTTAAAACCACAAAAATCACTCAAATCCTTTATAACTTCTTTCACCAAACACGTCCTTTCGATTAAACCTCCGACTCCGCTTCAACCATTACATCAACCACCTAATCTCATTACTCATAATCCACCTCAAACCACACTTTCAAGCCGAAACTCTTTACGAAACAACCAACGTCAACCAATGAATATACATATATAAATTTCTTCTTATTTTCAATCAAAACGTTCAAGAGATATCAGATGTCGACATCGACTTTTACTGATACATACTTTTAGTATTTGACCTTCAACGATGGCTAATCTTCATCATAAGGTCGTCAGTCCTAAGACTGTTTGGACACGCGCCTCCACTCTTTCCTATCCTGACCTAATCTTCGCATTTCCCTAGTGGTTAATATCAAATATTAATGTGAAAATTCATTTTCAATTTTTTTTACCTACAATAAACTACCTCAGATTAATGAGGAGGTTAATGGCAGGAGAAAACAGCAACAACGACAAACCGTACTTAGCTTAGTGGTCAGAGCATTGGTGGGTAAAGCCAAAGGTATCGGGTTCGATTCCCGGCGAGGGTGTGACAACAGCAACAAACTTTTCTTCATAAATTTGAGCTAATTTATAGTTGGTATAAGTTGAAAACGAATTTTCACATTAATAGTTGATATATTAACCACTATTACATATCAAAGTGTTTCATATAGATAGTATTAATATAATTAAATTAATTCGACAGATTAGTAACCTTTGAGTACGGTTTGTCGTTTTTGCTGTTGTGATCTCTCGTAGCCTAATGGTCAAAGGATTGATGCGTAAAGTCAAAGGTCCCAGGTTCGATTCCCGCCGAGGGTGTGACAACAACAACAAATTTTCCCTCAATAGTCTGAGATAGTTTGTAGTGTGTA
>NW_020440941.1:0-3495 GCF_000699045.2 Agrilus planipennis
AAACAATGGTTGAAGAAACATGTTAAATAATAAATAATGTTTCCTTTTTTCATATTTTGTTATGTTTACTTATGCTTATGTTTTAAAAAATTTAAACAAAACGTAATTATGTTAAGTATGTCCAATATGTCCAATTTTACAGTTGCATTTATTATTTTTGGGAAAGTAAAAAACAACGCAATTATTTTGTTTGTGTCATATTATTTTAGGTATACACAAAAATATTAAATGCAATAAAATTTATATTGCAATGTTTTATAATATCATAAATACACAATTAGAAGTAAGAAAACATGCAGAATTCAAAATTAATTGTTAATGCACATCAAATACAAAAATTGCCAAAAACTTACATTAATGTATGGGTATGTGGCGTTCTTTTTAGGGAGTTCGGGACGAATGGATATTATGTTGTATAAAAAGTAACAAATTCAATTTTGGCTTGTTAGTTATAAAACAAACAAATGTAGCGAGCAACAAATTGTTACCACATTTTAAAACAGCCGAGAACTGATTAAACTGGCAGAAACATACTGCTAGCGACATCTGTAAACATTCCTTTAAACTATGCAAAGAAGCAGATATGTACCACATCCATAAAAAATAACGCAACAGCACATACAACTGTCTCAAATAGCAATGCAATACATACCTGGTATTTCAATTTTTGAGATTTATAAGAACAATTATGGTAAAATTTGCTTATCTGTTACTGTTGAGTATCTCGAAACGTCTATAGGAACATTATCAAGTCAAACTTAGCATTATTCAATAAAAAATCATTAAAAGTTAAAAAATTGGGAATAAGATATCACGTGAAAGGGTTCTGATCACAAATTGCTACACAATTTTCTTTACACCATATACTTTTTAATTTACGACCAATATATAGTGTGAAAAAATACTATCCCACACTATCTCCACAATTTAAAGACTAAAAATAAAGGAAAAGCAAAAAATATTACTTAAAAGGTAAAGGATGGTTCTTTAAATTCTACGAAAAGAAGCAGAAGGCAGATATAACTGTATTGATTCAATTAAAAGAAATTGTAAAGAACGCCCAAAGACAAATCCGGCAAATGTAATTAGAAATCTCAAAATTTCTCAAAGAATTTTAGTTAGATTCCTGCCTGTTACTATTAAATTATGTAATGGTTTGTAGGGTTGCGGTCTAAAAATTACACAACTATACGTTTTTGCTATGTTTAGGTTTATTCAACCATATTCAGACTTTGGAAGTGTTACTGGTTGTACACAGATATTAACATATTTTTAACATTCTATCATGTTGAATAACTGCATGCATGCATACATATCTATGTACAAGCAGCAACATTTCAAAAGTTTGAAGATGGTTGAATAAACCGAAACGTTACAAAAAACATATAATTGTGTAATTATTTTACCGCCATCCTGGAAAAAACAAGGAAATTTACTCAAAAAAAGCAAATGATGATAAGATGACGATATAAAGACAAACTGTCAATTACTTATATAATAGTTATTTAACTCTAAAATATGTTGCTCTTAGAAACTAGAACTGTCTGAATTTTTTCGAAGGCAGTATACCTCATTAATCATGAAAATTGTACCATTTACTTTACTAGATAACTAAACTTTGATTTCGAAAATATTATAATTTCCTGCAGCACACAAACACTCAAGTTAAATTCACACGGATAATAAAACCACATTATGTAAAACATTAAGTAAAAATGTGAAAAAAAGAAACGTTTCTGACAAAGGATTTATTTATAATATTAAATCTATTACACCTACTCAATTTTACAATANCGTTAACATATTCCAATTCAATATTTGCTTAAGGTAATATAAACGTAAATTCAAAATGTTAAAATTATTGGAAATATTGAAATATTTATGCTATCGTTGGTTAGACAAAAGCCAGCGTTATTGAAATTTAGTTTTAACCAGTGATGAAATATTGTAACCATTTTTATTAAAGTAGAAGTCGTAATCTGCTCACTTCACTGGGCATAACCCTTTTCACCCCTTCATAGGTAGACTTTTTTAAAATGCCAACGTAGTAGGGGTAATTTTTCAAAAGTCCTTCCCTATTCCTTGTACACATCATAGAGCCTCTGTACAAAATTTCAGTTATTTAGGACTAAAGTATGAGCAACTACTTTGATTAAACTTTAAAGCTTAATAACTCATTCAGAATGAGTTTAATAGCAAAATTCTACTGACTTTTCTTTCTTAAAATTTCACGCTCCTTCCGATGATGTAATTACAGTGAGTGCAATTGTTTTAACACCCTGTATATATAGTTTTAGCTCTTAAACCAATGCCCCCTAACTTCTAACCTATACCAGTGATTACGTGAAAATCTATAGTAAATATGTAAACACTTTTAAAATGGAAAGCTTTTTCACTAAAATAGAAAATAAAGACGCGTTTTGCAAGGTACGTAATTTAAACAGTTGTTTATGGTTTGATTTCTAGCAACATATATTTGCAGTTTATACACGAATGTATCGATGATCTAATTGGTAGAAGAAAAATAGAGTTAAAAACGTACAAGGGAGAAATAGAATCGTCAAATGAACATTTTCAGAAAGCCGTAACGATAATACAGGATCTGTATTCTAAAACTGCTCTCAGTAAGACTCAAAAATATGAGCTAAAAGTTCCAAATTTGAAAAACGAATATCAGTCATGCTTACAAGAATGTTATGATATACGGAAAGATGAAATTGAACAATGCCTTTTCAAGAAGGAATTATCTAAATGTAATCAATTGTTTGTTGAAAATATTGATTGGAAACTAAAGTGGATAATGGGTAGTTCTACTCTTTCTACTCTGAATAAGCCCATTTTACAGATGCAGTTGCATTGTTTGAAACGACAAAGTGATATTACTCAACCATGCATTTATTTTGAAATGGAAGTACAACAAGTAGAAAAACTTATACAAATTTTGTAATAAACAAGTTTGTGAAAATGTCGGTTTATTGTGAATTCTTGAACAACGATCTCCATGTCGACATGCTCCAATTTTAAAATAAAACGAACAATTAACTCTAAAAGAAGATTAATAAATTTCTTATTTATAAAACAAAAGACGGCAAACTCACTTGTCTTTTTCGGTACCAAAAATCGAAGCAAGATATTCAGCCATGTTGTTGTTAATATACCGCTTTACAAGACCTTAATTGTGTTAAACTTTACACTTATTGTTAAAGTATTTACGTTTTCTGAACAAGTACCACATTAATAATATAAGTTCACATTACAAACACTTAAATTCGAATATTTATAACGTTTCACACGAGAACTAACCGCTTAAGATAATTACCAGTCACAATGACAGGCACAACGCGCCACAGCGTCAATCGTATTATCTATGGTCTAGTTATAGACAGAGATATATATACATTAGGCCAATCAAACCCATAGATCAAACGAAGATCAAACCCATTGAATCATACCATAGATTAAATCCATATACGACATATTCATGAGCATAGATAG
>NW_020440942.1:0-3505 GCF_000699045.2 Agrilus planipennis
ATATTTATGTATTAATAATGGATGTGTTATAATGCTATGCACGACTGTCTAAAAAAAAACTGAACATTATCGAATCGCTAATGTTCTTATTTGCACGTCATCGGACCGTCGTGCACTGCCATTACGAAGTCCGTCCACGAATCCTGAACAGACACGACGCTGATACTGAAACGACGTCGGAGGACGAATAAGCATACAAACATCCTTTTCATCGCAATAAAAATTAACGTATACACGAACAGGATATTGATTAACGCCATTATGCTTTATAACAGAAAAGGAACTGCATAGGTATGTGTGACTGAAAAAAAGCAAACTAAAATATTTCTTTAAACACTTGAAGGAAATATCAAGCGAAATTACTATAACATCTGTCAAATTGATTTTGGTAAACAATAGGTAATACTATGTTAACAAAAACATTAACAATATATTGTTTGAATATAACCCATTTACTGAAACAGAGCAGATAAATTATGTGAAATATACACAGATGCTTTCGGTTATCCTTAGACATTATTAGTGATGCACAAAGCAAGACTTCTAGTCTTAAATCCTTGCCGCGTCTTGATTAGCACGTTAAGAAGTTATTTTACTATTTGTCTTGCCTATTTCTCGCTGGCTTTGAGAGTCCCCAAGTCTGATACGTCTAAAGATCAACAATCTACATTTACTTAATTTTTGCTTTCTACGAGAGGCTCGAATCTCTCAATTTTTCACTTTTATTCATTCAGTCTCTCTGTGAGAGATCCATAAAAACACCTAGGCAATAACCGAGAGACTGTGAAAGACTGTGAGAGACGCTCTCAGAGACTCTGAAAGACTGAGCGACTGGAGAGAATGAAAATTTTTGTCTAGGATTTATACAAACTAAGTATCACTCTTCTATCTTTGTAACTCATCCCTACATTTCTAAGTATATTTAACATCTTGTTCCATTTAATATTGTCAAAAGCTTTTTCTAAATCTACAAATCCTATGTATCCTATCGTTTTCTATATCATTACCCGTAAAGCTAGAATATGGGTTCCCCTATTTCTTCTAAACCCAAATTGATTGATTAAAAGTCAAAGGACTACCCATGCTTTTAAAATCTGGACAAGTCTAACCCCAACGACAATAATAATAATTTCTGATTAATTTTAGAGATCAGTTACTAACGATATCTACGAAAATGTGAACAATGAATAATAATTATTATCAACTTTTTAAGAAGCGCCTCGTTTGTTTCGTACCCTTTTGCGAACATGTGTATTCTTGATACATAATAAAGTGAATTTGATACCATACTATCATACATGTACTTACACTACACAATATACATGTATTCATGTGTATAATTGATTTATAATTTGTTTCGTTCCGTGAAATAATCTTTTTCATTTGCAAACGTTTTATACCTACCGCGTATGTACCTACGGCACCTTTTGTGCCTACAACACACGGGCATAACTGTTGGACCTTAAAACATGACGGAATACAATAAACAAGTCTTATTGCGATCAGACCGTATGATCAGCAAGTGCCTTGTTATTACTCTTGGCTGAAGACAAAAAAACTCGACCAATGTCGCATTCGTTATCCGACCCGTTTTTATATAATTATGTATATACGTACGTGTATTGTAATAACATTTTGACAACCGTTGCATAACCCGATGGAAATCGTATGCAAATAATTAACTGGTGAAATTGAATTCTTGTTACGTTTCGAATCGCGTACGTTTAAAACAGCTACATACTATTCCAATATTTATTAGGATACAATTCTCAACAACTCGAATATTCTTTATGCATTTGAATTTGGACACACGCGTTCAAAACTAAATTGTAGTGTACATTTAAAATTATGGTGGAGGACTCGTATTCTGAGGGTAGAAATGAATGATTTTTGCTTTTATTAGGTAAGTGTATCGAAAGGAAGTATCGATATAGTTTGGACGTTCAAAATTGGCACAGTCCGCAATAAAACTGTCGCATTTACTTTTTTCTTTCAACTTACTGACTAGACTAAAGCGGTTGCTGAAAGATCGCCTACTTTTACTCACCACAGACGTTATAGGGAATATCGTAAACACAGAAAAGAGATGTCAGGTAGGAATTGCAGTGGACACTAATTATGAAAAATGAATAACATTACACCAATTGATGTGTAATAGAAAGAGATGCAAACAAGCAGAATTTGAGTATGTTGCCAGCATCGGATTTTAAAGATGCTTGGTTAAAGTTATAATTCCAACCAGGCAGTTATAAGATGATTTTTCTGATGTTCATATAAATAGAAATCCCACCCTGTGAAAACAGTAACTACTGCAGTTAATCCATGTGGTTGAAATTAAAATGCATGTAAAAACAAGTAAATGGAAAGTAAAAGAATGCCAATGAATAAAAAATTAAAAATTGTGTNATAAATACCAAGTTTTATCATAATTAGGTCAACAGTCTTTGAATTATCGTCGACGAAAGAAGTCAATCGGGAACAAATTGTGAAATATAGAGAAAATCGAGTATCGCGCTGTTATAAAGCTCCTTACCAAGTAAGGAAAATCAGATCAAAATATACTGGAAGAGATGTCATCCGTTTACGGGGACTCTTGCCCAGGTAAAACCATGGTTTACAAGAGGCATACCCTCTTTGCCATGAAGACGACCCTCGGCCAGGCCGGCGGATCGAGGTAACCACTCCGAAAATCATTCGAAAGTCGAAAAATTAACACTGGAAGATGCACCTTTTGTGCCTACAACACACGGGCATAACTGTTGGACCTTAAAACACGACGGAATACAATAAACAAGTCTTATTGCGATCAGACCGTATGATCATCAAGTGCCTTGTTATTACTCTTGGCTGAAGATAAAAAACTCGACCAATGTCGCATTCGTTATCCGACCCGTTTTTATATAATTATGTATATACGTACGTGTATTGTAATAACATTTTGACAACCGTTGCATAACCCGATGGAAATCGTATGCAAATAATTAACTGGTGAAATTGAATTCTTGTTACGTTTCGAATCGCGTACGTTTAAAACAGCTACATACTATTCCAATATTTATTAGGATACAATTCTCAACAACTCGAATATTCTTTATGCATTTGAATTTGGACACACGCGTTCAAAACTAAATTGTAGTGTACATTTAAAATTATGGTGGAGGACTCGTATTCTGAGGGTAGAAATGAATGATTTTTGCTTTTATTAGGTAAGTGTATCGAAAGGAAGTATCGATATAGTTTGGACGTTCAAAATTGGCACAGTCCGCAATAAAACTGTCGCATTTACTTTTTTCTTTCAACTTACTGACTAGACTAAAGCGGTTGCTGAAAGATCGCCTACTTTTACTCACCACAGACGTTATAGGGAATATCGTAAACACAGAAAAGAGATGTCAGGTAGGAATTGCAGTGGACACTAATTATGAAAAATGAATAACATTACACCAATTGATGTGTAATAGAAAGAGATGCAAACAAGCAGAATTTGAGTATGTTGCCAGCATCG
>NW_020440943.1:0-3489 GCF_000699045.2 Agrilus planipennis
ACATAAAGTTATTTATGTTAAATGTTATGTCCATGGTTTGCTTGGATCGGTCTGGTTCAGCTATTGCGTTTCTATTAGCTACATAAAGTTATTTAGGGGAATCATCTTATAGGAAGACAGTGTTATCACTGTTAGGTCGCTTGTTTATTACAAGTTAATAAGTAAATAGGTATTAGAGACAGTAATTATCGTTTGATAAGTATTTTTAACGCTAATATCTGTTATTGGTTGATAATCTGGCAGCATTCATGATTATCAATTACGGTACCTTGGGCACTTGTCCAGAGTGCAGTGGTAGAATAAGAGGGATTGGTCACCCCGGATCTCTCATCCTGGTGAGCTTCCAAACTTCGAAAAGTCCTTTTCAATGAAATCCCAAACAGTCAAAATACTTTCTGTAAATATAATATGCAGTTCTGGAGGCCCATGTATGCAAAATAGAAACGTAGGTACCAATACCTATTCATCTATTATCATTCTATTGCAATTACACAAAACGTTGCATGTCAGCCATTACATGATTTACTTTTTACAAAATGTCCACTACAAATGCACCAACTTTTGAGCAGACTGAAGACTTCGCTTCGTTTTGCCGCCCGGACTTAGTTTCCCTTTATCAAAGCGACTAATAGAAAACGGGAGCCTGCCTGCTTTTAACGCCATATGGTCGTCAATCCACAGTAGACGTACCTCAACTATGCTGAGTCAATCTTCGCTTTCTTGAAATCTAGAACATCCCCATATCCTTCATAATTTGCAAAGAGTAACCTGATGAAAGTCTTCCTCTGCCTCTCTACACTCTTGTTTCTGCTTCTAGGATGCCACTGATTCTCCTGTACGCCCTTTTTTAAATTTTAAAGGAAGTATTATTATATTTAATAGAAAATAAATAAAAAATTAAATTCTAAGACCATTTATTCATTTGTTGTGAACGCACCACGACAATTTAAATTTAGTTATACAGTAAGCTTGATAATATATGTAATTTATAAAAGCAATTGGAAAAGTACAAAAAACAAATTAATGTACTGTATAGAGAAAATACCACTTTACTAATAATAATATGAAAGAACCTAAATACTAACCACATAACTACAGAACGCGTAGAACTGTCTAGTCCGAGATACTTAAAAGTACAAAATATCTAATAAAGAAATTGTAGTTTTTTTTTTCTGAATACGTGTGCCATTTATATTACAGAACAGACAACACAAAAAATACCATATGTTTTGTAGTAGTTAGTAGGTACGCAAATTTAATTTTATTCGGTAATTACGAGCGCAGAATGAAGGTGGCTGTTTATCGTCTATACGGGTGGTATGATTGAGAGGGTGTACTGTACACGTTTCCCCTTTGCGGTCCACCGGCATACACATCACCGCCTGCTGCTGTATAATCACCTGTGAGACATGAACCATGGTGTTTAGCTTTAATCACAGGAGCTGGCCTGCAAATGGTATAGGAGGAGGAATTTTGACTAGGGTCGAGCTTTTTATCTGGAATGTCAGAGGATAAGGGGTGTTGGACAATGTATAAACAACACAGGACGACAAAGACAGATCCAAAACAATTAAACTTTGTAATTTAATAGCCATCCATGAACTGTAAAAAGTAAAGCTAGCATTTAAGTGTTTGTAGCTCTTGAAACTCCTCTATATAACGCCCTTTTCGACATTAACAGATTATCCTTTTTTTATACACTTAATTGCTCCTAACTACTTTTACAGTCATCTCGCAACAAACTGATAGTAAGCAATATTTGATTATACCCTGAACTTCAATAATATATCACTCAAACAGTGGTGTAGGATTTCAAAATTTCAACTTCAGAATGAAGAGTAATATCCATTTATGAAAGAATGCTGGCCAAATATCAACAGTATTTTAATTGATCGAATAAAATACTTACAGATGATAACTCCACTAATGTGTCAACAAAAACAGTAGTTACTTTGATATCAGTTTTAGTAAATATTCTTTTCCTGAAGACTATTCGCATTGATTTTACTTTTTCATATAAAAAATCTGAATTCAAAACTGAAAAACATTTTATTTTTTATCTGGTGTGTATTGCAAAAACAATGTTTTCATTTTAGAATAATTTTTGTTTAGTAAAATACGAAGTTTTAATCTACAAATNAAAATCTGAATTCAAAACTGAAAAACATTTTATTTTTTATCTGGTGTGTATTGCAAAAACAATGTTTTCATTTTAGAATAATTTTTGTTTAGTAAAATACGAAGTTTTAATCTACAAATTTTGTAAGTATATAATTTATTTAGCGATATTCCACGAAAATTTTCATCTTATTTAAATTCAATTTCCTTTAATACCCGTTTTTTAATTTTGAGTGCTATTGTTATTACAAAAAATACAATTATACCTCAGATGACTGAATTAATCGAGAAAAGTCGATCAATTTTTAAAACTCATAAAATTACTATAAGGCTAAAGTATGACCGAACTTTTTGTTGTATTTGCAAAATATAAAGAGAATGAAAAGTACTGCTGCCTAGCTCAGAAAATGTAATGTCCAACCTACTAGTTTAAAAATTTCGTTTTTTGTCAGTTGTTAGTCAATAAATCAAAATGTTACTCAATCTATTAAAAATAGTAAGTTTATACTTGAAATATTTAGAAAAATATGCATGTTGTTAGTGCTTAAGAACTAAGGAAAAGGAATTGAATCATACAAATAGAAAACTGTATTCATACTTTAATCATTATCCAATGGTATGAGATAATGATGTTATATTTTATATTATATAATACACTTGGTTAATTCTAAAGTAATTCACTCTAAATATATTCAACTACCCCAATAAAAATGCACTACTATTAAAACTGACATTTTCAAAACCACATAATAACAACTGCTACTTCTAAATTGATAGACCTCGACAATTTTTACAATACTTAACAACATCTCGTTATTAATTTATTATAAATAATTGCTCGTTAAACTTGGATAAATACTATGAAGCTATGTCACAATAGTAGAGAAGAAGCGAGTTCAAGCCAAGTGCTAGGAGTTAAAAAGAGGGATAAGTTATGAAGAAAACTATTCATACAGGGTGTTTATCATCTTCGATCTCCTTAATTAGGAATCTTTAGAAGTTCAAAGGTCATTTAGATCGACATTGCTGTTCTGTTATTTGGAAATGCAAAAGGTAGTTTCTCTTCACAATTTAAGTAATGAGCAGGAAAAAGTAATAATACTTACTTAAAAAGTAAAATAACGTAATTCTATTTCCTAAAAGTCTGTCTTCTTATATCTACTAATGTTAAATTAAATCTAAAAATTACCGTAATAATGTAATTAATAAGTTAGTAATCCGAAGAATTTACAAAAAATTTAAAAACTCTAATTTCTTATCATACATTTTTTTAAAGTCTATTGCAATTACACAAAACGTTGCATGTCAGCCATTACATGATTTACTTTTTACAAAATGTCCACTACAAATGCACCAACTTTTGAGCAGACT
>NW_020440944.1:0-3875 GCF_000699045.2 Agrilus planipennis
TACAGGAACTGGGTTGCAATTTTTTCACCCGCGAATAATGAAAACGCGAATAAGGAAACCGTGAATAAGAAACTTTTATTGTAAACGAAATCCGTCATTTGAACATTAACATTAAATCAAAATTTCTATAAACTATGTAATTTTAATAAATTATTACCTACCAAATATGTATCTATAATAAATCGCCTTAACCAATACAATTCTGCTCTCAGTAACTCTGTAACCGAAAATCAAATTGAAATATATGTATCTAAAGGTGTGTTCAGACCAGCCGAGCAAGAACATAGCAAATACATTTACCTATATAAAGTTGGCTTCACGTTGTCCAGTAGGTATAAGTCAGAATTGAAACACTCTATAATCACTGAAAGCAATTAAAATTTTATAGAGCAAGATACGAATGAACAATAGCTCGTTTTAGTCCAGACAACTTGTTTGTTTATACTTTTCAACCTCATTAAAAAAAAAGAAGAGGTTCGCAATTCGATTGATTCGATTAACCTAACCTAACATAATTAAAAAAAAAAGCAGAGGTTCTCAATTTGATTGTATTTTCTTTGTGTATGTTACGTGATTTCTTAGTCAATTGTGAACTGAGGCTTTTTTTATTGAATAGGTAAGTTTATATGGTTTAAATGGTCTCATTTAAATTTGAGGAAAATATTCAATCGACCTCCAAAATTGTCAAATTAGAGGATAAGAAAATTAGTTGGAGAAAATAGCGCAACCTCGTTCTATTTCAGTCAGTTCTTAGTTACAATCTTACCATTGCTTTGATGTTTTACTCTGCTCGATTAGGAAAGTATTACAGTTTTTGAAACTACTTATCTGCGAACATAACATCCCTTGCAGTCGATCGTCATGGTTGCGGGATCGAAATTTTTTTAGGGCAGTAATGTCAGTGTCAGTGGGAGAGGATTTTAAGAACAATACAGCGATTATATTTAAGCTCAAAGATTAACGAGACAGTCCATGCTAAGTACTAATGAAATATTTTAACAAGCCTATGAATCAGGCAGCATTTTTGGACAAATTACAAAGGGTCGTTAAACATTTAGAACTGCAGGATTAAAAATAATTCGTTTTAATGATTCGTGAAACAACATTTTATATCTTGCAAATTTTATGAGAATAATATTAAACATATCGTACAAATACAAATCTGTAAATTAAAGTTCTTTTAGTGTTTAAACACTAAATAGTTGCTTACCGCATTCAATCAATTTAGAGATATCCTCAATAAATGTTTGAAGAGGCTAAACAAACTTGCCAATTAAGGGACTATTTTCCTTGGTTACGATTATAGCGGACTTTGTAATCCGACATTAATTCAAGTACCTATCTTTTCAGCATTACGAAAACTAAGATGTAATTTTATTTTCTAATTCTTTTTCATAGCTGAATATGAATGTAGAAATTAGAGCCCAATGGGGATGGTAAGTTTTTTATTGTACTAGAAAATCGACATCTACGTTTCGCCTCTTGTAAGACTTTTTCAAGGTAGATCTAACTTAAAAAGCCTACCATGGAAACGCCTCATTATAAATGGCGAAACGTTGATGTCGAGTTTTTAATAAAATAAAACCTCACAGTCCTCATCAGACTCTGATTTCTACTTATAAACAAATAAGTAAACCCATAAAGCCCATATAAAAATGCTGTAAAACCTGTAAAATTCAGGAAAACCTCGGTATTTTAATAACCGTAGTTTTTGGCGTAGAGGGCAAGTCATTTTTTCATGCTTCTTTTAAAATGGTGACCCTACATGGTCTATACAAACTTTTTTCCTACCCTCTTTTTCTTTCTTGGGGAAATACAAAATAATTAGCAAAAATGGTGCAAATAGTTTTTGGGACGGTTAACTTTGACTCCTATAAAAGGCTTTACTTTGAAGTTTAACTCAAAAAAATTAACAAAAAAGAATTAAAAACAGTGAGAGACTACCCCAGTGTCTTCTAAAATACTGAACTTTTTACTACTACAAATGTTTCACCTAGATATGTCAAAGTACAATTAAATTAGTTCTTGCTTTTGATACTATCATTATAGATTTACGATGTTGGAAAAAACCCGACCTTAACATCATTGAATTTTATTCATTTCCGTTCCCTTCGTGGTCTTTTCTATACGAACCCTCCATAAGAAAGCGATCATTCAGAAATTAAAGATGCATATCTACGATATTTAAATATGTTACACGTGTATGCGGGAGAGGGCGAAACCTTATCTGAAAGCTTATTTACAATTCAATTTAAGAGGGCTGTCTCAAAACTAAGTTTCCCTATCTATCCCAACGTTTCCAAAGAAAACATTCCACCAAGTCCATGAGAAATACGTATGTTTTATGATTTATGTTTACGTATTATTTTTTATAAAAAGATTCTTCAGTGATTGTTTGTTGAACAATCATTATTACATTAATAGATTACTCACAGTGATATTGATCGATGATCTATATAATATTGCACAAATACTTCAAAACTTCAATTTCATGGTAAGTTTTATGCGCGGCTTCGCACGCATTGATGTCCTAAATACGTGTCAGAGATCATCGACGAATACATCAAACTAATTTTTTCTATCCCTCGGGGACAGTATTTTTTTTCTGGATAAAAGGCATAGAAAAAAAATTATTAAAGATGTACCTATGTCTGTAACGCGGCGTTATACGGGTGCGAAACCTGGACGGTGGGCGCGGCAGAAAAGAAAAGGTTAGAAGCGTTCGAAATGTGGTGTTACAGGTGAATGATGAGGATGCCGTGGATAGAGAAGGTTAGAAATGACGAGGTATTAGAAAGAATAGGAGAACAGAGGTCTCTATGGAAGTCAATAAGAAATAGGCATGAAGGGCTAGTCATCTTAGAAGTGGAAATAGGAGTTAAGAAGGGTAGAGGAAGACCTAGATTAGATTACTGTTCACAGATAGTTAAGGATGTCAGATGTTCTAGTTTTAGGGAAATACGAAAATTAGCTCAGCATATAGGAAAGAGTGGAGGAGTCCTATGTCCTTTTCTGTACCCCTAACAATGTGTGTACAAAATTTTATGATCGGTTGAGTAGTTAAGACATAAAATGGTGACAAGCAAACAAATAAACTTCATCATCATAAGGTCGTCAGTTCTAAGACTGGTTGAACACGCACCTCCACTCTTTCCTATCCTGAGCTAATCTTCGCATTTCCCTTAAAGTAGAACAACCCATATCCTATTTGCGAATAGTAATCTATTCTAGGTCCACCTCTACCCCTCCTAACTTCCGTTTCTGACTCTAATACGTCTCTGACTAAACTTTCATGCCTGAGAAGGTGTCCTACCAACCTATCTCGCCTATTTCTTATTGTCTTCCATAGAGCCCTCTATTTTCTTATTCTTTCTAACACCTCTTCATTTCTAACTTTCTATATCCACGGTATCCTCATCATTTACCTGTAACACNTCCAACGCTTCTAACCTTTCCTTTTCCGCCGCGCCCACTGTCCATATTTCGCACCCGTACAGGGCTGTGCTCCAAACATATACCCTTAACTACCTTTTTCGAATTTCTAAATTAACCGTTCGCGAGCATAGAAGTGACTTCTTTTTATTGAAGGCGACTTATCTGACTTCCTAGATACCTAAAATCAGCCACTTCTTCTAATTTTTTGTCCCCTATCTTTATATTTCCTACTTTTTCTTCCCTTTTATATTCCCATTTGTAATATTAGTTAGTATCTTTACCACCTTAAAAGAGATCAATATTTTTATCGTTTCTCCGATCTCGTCGGACCAAACGCCCTGTTCGAGTGATGTTATCCAGCTAAAGGAAATTTGTTTGTTTTTAGAAATAAACTACTTTAAGAGGTAAACCTTTATGAAAATAAATGCAGTTTCATACTA
>NW_020440945.1:0-3489 GCF_000699045.2 Agrilus planipennis
ACTTCAAAATTTCGAAACTACCAATTTTGGACAAAACAACCACCAAAAGAGAAATAAATAATTTTCGAGGTGTCTTTTGTTGCTGAATTAGAATCTAATCTTAGAATTGCCCCACTATATCAATATATCTCAAAGTCTCAGTGATGCCTTGTTTAAAAATAGAATAATTCAAAAAAATAGAATAATAAGAAAAAAGTGTTACGGCTATTCTAGAGACAAATTCAAGTTCGTCCTCTAAAACTACATAGAAAATTATTACTTCCTTTTCTGGAAAAGGGGGAATAATCTTCTATTTATTTTTTAATGGGAACTTGAATCAGGATAGTAGATTTGTCCTTTAATTTTAGATATAATAATGCCTTCAAAAAGATCAATAATTTTGAGGGTGAAATATCTCTAAAACCTCACGTGGTGAGCAATTCTGTTCAAAAATGTTATCTTTTTCCTTCTCAACCCTCCAATATTGATGTCCTGTGAATCAGTACTTAACTTTTAAAGAAATAAAGTTATTTTGCTTATATTAGAATTTCACTCTACAATTGTTTAGGCTTTTTAGGTCTTTATCAAGAGAAAAATAGATAGTTACTTAACTTTTTGTTCCTATAAAAATGATAAAGTGTAATGTCCTTTGAGCAAATAGGTGCCCTTGTTTCTGCAAACAGTTTTTATATTCCGAGAAGGTTCCTTATGTATAAATATATTCCATGAGTCACCGATGTACCTACACTAAATACAATTTTATTTTTTTAACAACCCACATTTCTGTCAATTTGATGATGGAAAACCATCTCGTATTGTGAAGATGTATGAGGTTAAAATTAATTATGTCAACTGAGAATCATTATTATTGCTTATTAACCTGCGGTTAATGGTTTGAGTTAAACAAAAAAACAGGATCTCCCACTTATTAATTCCCATTAATAATTGTGACAAATCAATAGTCGTCATCCATTAATTTATATATATTTGCGTTCATTTATGTGTTATAATTAAATTCCTTTTATGTACTCGTAAGAACCCCATAGGAATTACATGAATAAAATATATTTTTGTCGAAAAGTACAACTCGTACCATGTTATTCCGTGATTTCTTACATATTTCAATTTGGAGTTTCAAAAACATGATGAAATAGTTGAAAAACTTCAATATCTATACTTTAAATGTTCTTATTAAATTTCGATAACCTTAATAATTTGCAATATTTGCAGCGATAAGTGAATTAGTTATTTTGGTATTTCACACATTTTAGAGTAAAGGTCCAAGTATGATGAAAATTTAAGCAAAATATTCAGGTAACCTTAATTGACTAATACTTTCGCCAAAGCAAACAAGCCTGTTAGAAATTTTACAGTGCTTAAACATACACAACATGAACGAAAATATCTATAGGTATTTGTCGAAGGACCTATTTAATGTCATAATTGATTAAAGAAATAAAAGTAACAAAACTATAAAAATATATATTCGTAAATCTTCCCCTAATACCAATGAACAGGACTATACAAGCAATTTAAAGGGCTGAAAAGTGTTTTATTTATCAATAATTAACACCACGTTTTGCTTTCTGTGTAAAGCTTCCTCAGGGCTACAACAATATGCAGATACAATGGTTTTTTGCACGTTTTACATTTTCTGAAACTCTAATTTATCATACAAGTGGCCTTACCATCTGATAAGTACCTACCTACTTATTGTGCTTCAAGTAACGAGTTGAATTGTGCATTTTTGTATATTCTTGTAGCCCTGAGGAAGCTTTACACCAAAAGCGAAATGAAAACTATAAAAATATTCAAAATCTTTAAGGAACTTGGATACAAGCTGGTAAGATTCAAACCGTACATAACGCCGTTAATATAAAGTTACAGTTTTCACTTTATTTTTTAGAAAAAATTAGTCTTTTCTTACATTCTTTCAATTGAAGTATCTGTAATTTGTTGTCAAACGTTTAATAGCTAATATAATCTGTATAATGAATTTGAATTTGTTAGTAATTGAACAGAAATATTAAGTGGAATTAAACTATATACCTGCATATATGACGCTTGTGAAACGCTCCTCTGCAAAAATTCAAACTTTTTCGCGCAAAAATTTCACGAAAATACATGTATCCTTATGGCGCACGTTTCAGTCAAGCTCGCATAAGCCATGCGGCAGATGGTCCGCACTCTTTTTTAGTCCACGTAAAATACTGAAACATTTGCACGGTGTATTTAACTGCGATTAATCGAGAAGGCCTTCCGAATTGCTATTAAATATATAGATGCTAAGTTTTATTTATTAGTTGACATCTTTGACACCTCTTCATCAAAATACGCATATATTAGATGACAAACATAACATTAACAAAAACAAAAAGATTTCAAAGTTTACCGCTGGGTAACATCAGCTTTAGTTTTTGAAACATCCACCTTCCTACAAGCAAGGCTTGGCAAAATTCTGTTGTAAATGAATTCCATGTTTCCTGAGATATTTGATGCTTTAATTCAGGAATTTTTCTAAGATAATAGAATTANATAAATTTTAAATCAAAACAATAAAGTTAGTATTTTTTATTGCAGATTCTAAATCTAAATATAAAAATATAGCGTTTGTTGTTCTTTGGGGTGATGTCGATACAGAAAAATTCAATTCAGACAATAAAACAAAACAAAATTAAACATATGCGAAATCTGGAGTTATATGTAGGTTGAAGAGATAATTTAAAACGTAACATGTATTAACCAAGGTTATGATTCTATTTATATAAATATAATGTCTACATATGTAAACTTATGTTATATTAATTAAGGAATTTGTGAATGTACCTATTTATTTACTACCTATCTATATTTTGTTTATCACGTTTATGCTGTGGTTTCCTCTAAAACTCAATAGGATCGCAATCATTTTTCTTCTAGATAAATAAAATGAATCACTAAAAATTTCTCTTATCGCTTCAGTGCACTGCACAAATGATTGATATGATAGGGGTATATTCATCCGCCCATATATATATATAAAAGTTATATACACAAAATAGAATATAGCATCCTTCGAAAAAAATACTATTAAATTTCTTGTTAATAGTTCTTTAAAGCACCACCCCCAGGATATAGGTGGATACAAACAATGTTTTTCTTTAAAGAAATGGTTAAAGCTTTCACGACCAACGTTATCAGATATTCGGGCTTGATGACCATGGTCCAAGGTTGACTCTCTGCGTTCGGTGAGAGCATAATAGAGTCGTTTGTTGACGTTTCACCTACAGCTATGGTCCTCATCTTCAAGGAAAGTAACGTAGGAAATTCCTTCGCTGCAGTTATACCTACTGAGACTTTGGTGTTCTCATCGAAGGAAGAGAAATAATCCTTGACCAAGAATAGACCGAATAACGAGCACAATTTTTCTTTCAAATTACAAAAGTTGCTATACAATTATTATACGCAGTTGGAATATTTGACCATCTTCAATAAATCATCATCATCATCATCATAAGGTCATCAGTCCTT
>NW_020440946.1:0-3774 GCF_000699045.2 Agrilus planipennis
ACGGCTAATTTAGAAAAAAGTTGTTAAATGTGTATGTTTGGAGCACGGCGTTGTACGGGTGCGAAACATGGACAGTGGGAGCGGCGGAAAAGAAAAGTCACCTTCGAATCGAATCGAAGAAAAGGTTAGAAGCATTCGAAGTGAGGTGAATTATGAGGATAACATGGGTAGAAAAGGTTAGAAATAAAAAGGTATTAGGAAGAATAGGAGAACAGAGGACTCTATGGAAATCAATAAAAAAGAGGCGAGATAGGTTGGTAGGACACCTTATCAGGCATGAAGGTCTAGTCAGCGACATATTAGAGGNACAATATTTTTCGTTAACATGATTTAGCTGACACCACATAAGATCACTTAGGTATCTAATTAGAATCGACTTTTATGGGTCAAGGCGATGGATTGGTAAATTATTGTCAACTCATTTCGTTTGGACATGCCATTGGAAAGCGTTTTTGTTTATTTTTTTCATTGCACTTCTTAGCGCAACCTTTGACTTAAATAACGGAAAATTCGTGGTGCAGAACTCGCCGGTTCCGCTAATTTTATTAATCGTAAGACAAGAAAAGATTGAATTGTTGATAAAAACGAATGCTACATTTTATCTGCATAATTGATTTGATTCGTTGTAAACGTATACTATTGGAATTACATGGATGGAGAATCTAAACATGCCGACAATACAGATAAAGATTGACTATTTACATAAACTTCCTGAATCACATTTATTCTAATTTAACATATAAACAATACATGAACAAAACCAATACAAAACAAATACTACTTACACTGAAGCTGGTAACCACNAACCGAAGACGAGCCAAAAACGTGCAAGCAAAGCGAGATAGGTTGGTAGGACACCACGAATAGTTAAGGATGTGGGTTGTTCTAGTTTTAGGGAAATGCGAAGTTTAGCTCAGGATAGGAAAGAGTGGAGGTCTGTGCCCAATCAGCCTTAGGACTAACCACCTTGCGATGATGAACTTTCATGGATGCAGGGTGTAAGGTGTACAGAAACATATTAAAAGATAGATTGTTGCTTAACTGAAACAATAGGTAGAAAGAAAATTTGAACGATTACATAAGCGGACGACATGGCGTTATTATCAACAAATTTTAAAAGGAACAAGACAATGATGAAAAGGATAAGAAGCTGATTAGAAAACAAAATGTTAGAACTGAACAGTCAGAAAACAAAATGGATAGAGTTTGGAAAAACCAGGGGGAAAAAAGTTAAAAAAAAAAAAAGAAATAATGTGAAAAAAAAGATGACAGAAGAGGTGAAAAAATATATGTTATGAGTGAAGACAACAGAGATAAGGTGTATACAAAAATGCAAGTAGAAAAGGTAATTGTCATGTTGGAAAGGTTAGAAGAAGTGTAGTATTTTACGAGGCAGAAATTTGTGGACAGAAAGAGTATGAGTAAGTAGAAAGCATTTATCAAAAATATGTAAAGTGGATATCACAGCTAGATAAGAGCAAACCATACCACACATATTGAGGAGGGAAACAAAATATGGTAAAATGGTGGAAGAAACATTTAAAAGGGCAGCAAAATGTGAGGAAGAAATAGGAAAATTACAAGAAAGGATATCAGACAAGAATATTGGAAAAAGAGAATATTGAATATAAGGATAAGAATAGGTATAGGAGGGAAGGGGAAGAGACACTAAAAGATTTAAAGACATAGGAGACTAAAGGTCGGCATGGGGATGTTATTTAAAAGCACTTCATGTAAAGTAACATTTGTATATGTATATCATATTGTAGCATTTATCTATTTAAATGTGAAAAATATTAAAAATATTGTGTCCTACTAGTCTTAATAATTCTGCAAGACCATACGCGTTTACGATTATAAACACTTGACAAGTGCCATTCAGTTCACCCTCGTGTAAGCCAGTCTATCAGGACTTTACATATACTGAATATAAAATAAAACCGCAAGAATTGTTGAAGAATCAATTCAATAGTTTCAGGGGTTGTCCAGACCCTCGTACTCATTAGTGTCCTATTTTAAATTTTCAGAAGTTCAACCCAAAGATGTATCTCCATCCTCTATGGTTTCCAATTATTCTGCATAAGTCCACAAAGGGATTTATATTCCTCTTGTTCTGCTTTTTGATTTGAAAAAAGATTAAAAAAATTGGTTTTTACACATGTCCAATTCTTTGCAAAATTAAGATCAAGACTACTCTAGTTCATCACTATAATTAAGTCAAGATTCGTCACTTATTACTATAGAATTCCAATAAGGAGATTTCCTCCATCAAACATAGTGAGCATTTTTTGACAATATTTGGGCCGTTATTAAAAGATGCGGTACCAACAACGTGCAACGTGATAAACTGATGGATCACTAATCTTCAAAATTCCTCTTAAATAGCGGCTATGTTTTCTGAAGTTACTGTTTCAACAAGTCAGGCGAATCGAGAAGTTAAATTTTCTTCTTTAGAACTGTTTGTGTCGTCTATACACTGCTTTTGGCTACTACTCTTTTTCTATTGAAACACAAATTCTAATTATTGACAATCATCAGCACTCAAACTTCGCTTGAAATTATAGAACATAATCGCGGCGTGTTAGCTCTAACATCTTGACTTAACTAAAAATTAATAAAAAAATATTGCGGATAGATATAATTTCTTTTTTATTTGCTACTTGCTACTAATAGAATGTGCCGTTATCAGTAACAGTTTGTCACTAACACGGTAATAGTTTAACGATAACATGAAACTCTGCTAGTACTAATACCCTACATACTACCTACCAATTGTTGCAAACTTGATTATTTGTTTATTTATTTAAAAGTTTGCAAAATTTGAAGCGATGATAACGGAGTACTTAAATATTTATTGTTCTAGTATAACTACGCACTTTCAGTCAGATACATTTAATAACTTGCAAGTCAAAACAAATGTGTTTATCGCATATAGATAATAAAGAGATACACATTTGTACTACTTGTTTATAAGTAATGATTTGTTGATTAATTAGTTTTATAAAAAGCATCCTTTCAATTTATTGCTTTGTATGGCTACTTTATTATTCATATACTACTACCACTGGAAATGGTACTACGTTGTGTAAAATTGATGGAAATCATCTTTACAAATACTTTGGATAAACGCCTACTAGATGATTAGATATTTTGACGTCAGTAAATTGAAAATCGGAACTAAACGTGCTAAACTAAGCCTAACTCAATTCCAATCTAACTTAAAGAAATTTCAATTTTTATACAGGAGCATATTCTGATTCGCTTCGTTCTTGTTGTCTTTTCCTACCTTAATGTTATGATATTAAGCAATCAAATAAAAGCATTTTTTGGTAAGGTTCTGCTGGTTTAGGATATTAGGATTACTGTAGGAACAGTGAATGCTGTCTTGGCCATGTTCTTTTTATTTTGGTATTAANACTAAATATTATATATAAAAGAAATTATGAGTGCTGTCAGCACAGGGCAAAGTAATATTACGTCGTTAGTATCAGCAATTTCTTATGCTAAAGTGTACGATGTGTTGCATACGTATTTACAAAATTTAATTTTTCAAACAATTTTTAACACAAAGAAAGTGATTAAACAAATTGTTCACAAAAGTGAATTTCGACCACTCGAATGAATGCTGTTAACAGTTGGCAAAGTAATATTACGTCGTTAGTATCAGCAATTTCTTATGCTAAAGTGTACGATGTGTTGCATACCTATTTACAAAATTTAATTTTTCAAACAATTTTTAACACAAAGAAAGTGATTAAACAAATTGTTCACAAC
>NW_020440947.1:0-2629 GCF_000699045.2 Agrilus planipennis
TTTCGATTATTTTTCGGTAATCGGCTGTAACGACAAATTTTTGGATTTAATAACAAATTTAATGACAAATCAAATTATGGTACATTTAGAATAAATCCCAACGTTTCACCCTTTAATTTGGGACTTCTTCAAGTGTAATTGTAATGTTATTTATCCTTACTAAGAAGGAAGTTTGCAACTGTCAGGATAAAGAACGTTACAATTACCCTTGAAGAAGTCCCAAAGTAAGGGGTAAAACGTTGGGAATAAATAAATAGCTTTATTACTTGAAGGAGTTTAGATTGGTTGTTCTCTAAAAATTATTATTAGGGATAAAACTAAAAAATATCACAGGAGCTAGTTATACAAAAGTCACACGACCAAATGGATGTCATCATTATCTATTCTTTGGTACCACCTTAATAAAACGATGAGGACGACATACCATTAGGGAGGATTAAAGTTTCGGAAATAAATACGTGATAATAACGGCGTTGAATGGGGTGATGAAGAGTTGGCGATTTCGCAATTTATGACTGCAGTATTTCAGGAAAATCGCCTTGGCGCTTCTAAAACAGCAGCATTGGCAGAGTATGTGGGCCAGTATACAGCCCCGGGCCGTTTTAGCGCTGTTAATCGAGTGCATTAACCACATTACCGGTGATGAATTCGTTAGGAATGGCGGAATGGCGCGCAGAGATAATGCTATTATATTTTCGTCACGTATTTTGTGCTGCAGTTAGTGTAAATGCAGATTAAGAAAGTTGTCTGTTAAAATATCAGTACGTTTAAAAACTTTAAGTACACCATGATAGGCAAAAGAAATTTTCAAAATAGATCCATTTTAAATTATTAATAGGCAGTAGCGGTGCGCGAGCATTGATTTTGTTCCTACAGAGTTCCAAGTCCTTTTTGCAAGTATAACTATGAAATGATAAAGATAAGTTTAATTGATTCACAAATTACAATTAGTTTAAAATAATTCGAAGGTGTCTGTATTTTATTCGATTAAGCTAACGTGCCTATCACGTTGAGGTTGGCTAAGCCGGGATTCGTTTTCAGCAAGTAGATATCCACACATGTGGACCTTGTTGGAGCATACGTACCTAATCTTAAAATGTAGCATCGTGCTACAGATGGCGTTTACTGCGCCATTTGTAGTATTTTCTACAATTAGTTTTGTAATAACTTTTCATTAATTCAGTAAGATTTGGAAGCTTTAAGTGTTTTATGTCGAGTTTCTTACTATATCAGTGACGGGGTATGCTTTTCATCTCCTCTACGTTCCTCTTCCTAGTATGTGTGCCAGACTCATGCCTTTTCACGGAAATAACTACTCGGTTTTCAGTAGGTACAAAGCCTAATGAGCAATTGTCGAAAATATGTTCCATTTTGCAATATGTTCCAGTTGATTTACACATTTCGCAAACTGAGTAATTCGTAGTTGCCCAAATTCCGAATATAAATATACCATCTTATAAACCAGTGGTTGGACCTTGTTCCCTTAGCAGCATTCTGTCTGACTGTTGAAACATTTTCCGCAGTTATAAATTCATTTTGAGACAACTATAAGGAAGATTCTTATTTAAATATACCAGCATATTACAAAAAAATGAAAATGTTTTTGTGCTAACTGTCCTCAAACGTGGATGGTGAGTGCAACGGAAAAAAGGTAAAAACGTTTGAAATGTGGTCTTATAGGATAGAATGATGAAGATACCGTGGATAGAGGTTAGAAATGAGGGGGTATTAGAAACAGTAGGAGAACAGAGGAAAGGAACTCAATAAGAAATAGGCGGGATAAGTTGGCAGGACATCTTCTCAGGCATGTGGGGTTAGTTAAAAACACATCAAAAGCAGAAATAGTAGTTAATAGGAGTAGAGGTAGGCCTAGATTAGATTACTGTTCAGAAATTTTTAAGGAAATGGGATGTTCTAGTATTAGGGAAATGCAATGTTTAGCTCAGGGTAGAAAAGAGTGGAGGTTCAACCAGTCACCACCCCATGATCATGTTGATGATGATTATAATGGCCAAAGTAGTGAAAATTAATATATTAAAAGCATACGTTATTTATGTAATCATATACTCAAAAATTAACTGTTGAAACTATGAGTGAAACTTAACTTTGATTTTACAACAATATTCTTGCGAATAGGTGTATGTAAAATATTGTCTGTTTTATTAATGAATTTGTAGTTATGGGTTCAAAAAAATGTCTAGAGTGAATCTAAATGTAATATCGAGTTATTTAATTTTACATTCGGTCAGCGGAGTTATGCATGATTTATTTCGAAAGAGGCCCGCAACATTGTTTGGGTTGGCCACCCCTTAGTTAGTGTGTAGTATGATAAAACTTGTACATTGAAGAGAAATAGTGAATAATACAGTTGGAAGGATATTTAATCTATTCTATTAAAATCAAGGAAATAAAAAAATATTGATAAACAAGTCTTAAAAGCACTTTCATACAAAATTGCAGTGAACTTTAAAATTTTGCGTGTACTACGAGGGTGGATTGATAAGTTTCCGGCCTAACCAAGAGATGACGCCACTAGGCCTACCTTGAGGTGACATTCTATAGTACCATCCTTGGATAGCTTGTAGCTATAGTTTCAGCCCGATCTCCTTGCTAGTGTAGGTTTGACAGC
>NW_020440947.1:3810-6061 GCF_000699045.2 Agrilus planipennis
TCTTTTTGGATCTCATCAGCGCGTCGCAGGCAGCTGCGACAGAACACAGACCAACTTTTACCTGCTGTCTTAACAGTGCGTTTTAGAAAATACTACAAATGACGCAGTAAACGCCATCTGTAGCACGATGCTACATTTTAGGATAACGTATGCTCCAACAAGGTCCACTTGTGTGGATATCTACTTTCTGAAAACGAATCGCGGCTTAGCCAACCTCAACGTGATAGGCACGTTAGCTTAATCGAATAAAATAATGATAATATGTAAGAGGAAAATCTATCGATAGTCCTATTTCATTGCCATCTTAAAATTTTTATTGGTGTTTTTCTACAGTAGAATATCAGCACCATTAAAAAGTTTGTGCAACTTTTAGAACTTTTAGAAGGAGTATTTCTACTTCAATAGTACTTTTAAACAATGTATCAAATAAAAATAAACGAGCATTAAGTAATACGTAATGTTAATCGTCCTGCACTCTTCATTAGAAATAGTCTCATAACAGGATGTTGCGTGTTGTCGGTGGGTCGACCAGTAAATACAGGTTTGCGTTTTGTCATAATTTTCCAATTAATTTAAACTCACCCTACCATCTATTAAGTGCAGGAGTTGCTGTAATGCGCTAGGGTTTCCAGATTTGCGTCAAGGGAGGTGGTTGCAGCGAGTAATGAAGTGTGGACTTACCGGCCTGCGGCCTTTGTCCACTTCATTTGTTTTAGGGAGGATATTTTACGTGAACTATAAACTCATTTGTACCGACCCTCTTTTATGCAGTGACTACACGAAGATTATTATGATAAGTGAATGTTCTTATTTGATAAAGTCTCCTATATGGACAGCAAATTTAAATTACTTATAATTCCACTTTCGTAACATAAAGAAATAGCCATTGATGACTCCTAGCCTTGGTTTAGTAAATTTTGACTCTAACTTCTTGCTTTTAAGTCACTACATGATGAAAATAAATTATTTTTTGTCATAACGATAACAGAAAAACCGAAACCAAAATCAAACATATGTTAGGTACGTTTACATATTTAACTTGTGAAATAAAGTAGGCACCTTCTTAAAAAATTTATATGTACTCAACTTTTCTTTCTGAACATGCTTCCTTTCGTATCTTTGTTTTGGTAAAACCCACAAAATTAGTATCTTCTAGTTTTAAATCACATTTTTTCAGATGATATACGTACCCTAATATTTTCCGTCAGAGATAGTCACAGTGAGCAGAAAGCTCTGTATCAAGACATATTATAGCATTCCCTCTAGCTTGTCGTTCTAGTTACTTATTGTCCTAAAGTTGCCATTAGATTATGAACTTGAGATTCTTATTCTCTACCTTTCGTTCTTCTATGTCTTTCAACTAATTTGGTGTGAAAACTATTCACTTCATACGAGTGTAACGACACAAACCTCAGCCATCATTAATCAAAATCATTTCGTTTGTTTGTAAGTACAGTAAAAGTTCCTTATTAACGGTTTCCTTATTCGCATTTTCATTATTTGCGGATGAAAAAATTGCAACCCAGTTCTAGTATTCGTGGTTAAAAATTTCATTATTTGCGGATGCTATCGGTAAACAGAAAAGGATTTAGCGTCATTTATTAAGGGGATTGACCGCAGTAGACCGTTCGTATCTAGTGTGAATTTTACCGAAAACATGGGTTTCTATTCTAAACATTGTGATTTAATTCTGCGAGATAAATGTCTGAATTTTTGTATGATAACAGACAAAGGTTCACACTAACTCGCTACGTTTTTGGTTTTCAATAATATGGTCATTAAAAGCTTTTACAAGTGCTTAAAGTTGATGTTTCTTGTAGGACTCGTATTTTCAACAAAAATTAAAAAATTTAAAAATGGCCTTCGACAAGTTTTAGAACAAAGCTTTATCTATCTTTCTGCAAAATTTCAAACCTCTGTTCCAAACATTAAACTCATGATATCTAGAACCGATAAGCATGTTTTTACTCTACGGCGCATGTACTACTAAATCCCCTTAATATATCGGCATCGTTTGAGTAGGTACGTGCCGAGGTAGCTTTTATAAAAGATGTAACCGAGTAAACAGGAAAGGATTCGGTGTTATTTTTCAACGTATCGGCATCTTTTAAGTACAGTTGTATTGTGCCGAGGTGACTTTTATAAAAGATAATAACGATTAATTTTAATTGCTAATTTCTAGTGCCCGACCGAAAGTTCGATTTCGGTTTCGGTTGAGTTTCGGCAAAAAAACGAGTTTCGGTTTAGTTTC
>NW_020440948.1:0-2407 GCF_000699045.2 Agrilus planipennis
ATTTTCTATTGAAAATTGGTTTAATTGCTGTTAACTTCTATGCTCGCAAATAGTTGATTTAGAAAAATTTCAAAAAGATTGTTAGAGGTGTATGTAAATAGAGCATGGCGTTGTACGGGTGCGGAAGAGGACGGTGAGCTAGGCGGAAGTAGAAATGTTAGAAGCGTTTGATATGAGGAAGTCAATAATGAGGAGATATTAGAAAGGGTTGGAGAACGGAGGGCCTTATGGAAGTTAATTAGAAATAGGCGACATAGGTTGTTAGGATCCTTCCCAGACATGGACTCGTTAGAGACAAATTAGTAGCAGGCATTTGAGCTAAGAGGAGTAGTGGTAGACCTAGATTAGATTAATTTTCACAAATAGTTAAGGATGTGGGATGTTATAATTTTAGGAAACTTCAGATTACGAAAGAGTGAAGGTGCGCGTCCAAACAGGACTGACGACCTTATGATGATGATGATTCGCAAATTGTTAGAGATGTAAGTTGCATTATGACTCAAGATAGGAAGAAGTGGATGATGATGGTGAATTCCGTTTTTATCTAGAAATAGTGTAATAGGCCGATTTTATATATTCGAAAAGAGTAATTTCGTTTCAAATTAAAGTCAAGAAGGAAGGTCAAAAGTTATTTATTTATTCTAACTCAGCAGCCAACGTTTCATAAGGCTAGTATTTTAAGTTAAAGAAGATGTAACGGTACGTTTTCAATGACCAATCAAAGTAATTAAATCGTTGTATAAATAAAACTCAAACAAATATTTTCACAATTATTAAAAAATGTCGACGAATTAAAATAATAAATAACTTAGAAAAAGTAACACTAAGGATTGTAAATATTGCTAGTCGTATATCAGGGCTTCATCTGTTTAAATCAGACTAATTCTGAGGATAAAAGATTTTGGTACTTACATATGCACCACCTACTTACCTACCGTTAAATACACTAACTTTTTCGTACAAAGAACATTAAATGGCAGTAAATTGAAACAAAAGTTGAATCGATTGTTTTTCACCAACTTTATCGCAATGAAAATTTGAACAGATGCTACATGTTAAAGCAATAAAACATTTTAAAGCCGTTCCCTAAACTTTTCTCTTACTTTAGCCAAGGGCCGTTTTCGATGTGAAAGGTAAAAACTGTAAAAGCGTTTACACTGTTTGGACATTGTATTTAGAGTTAAAGCAGATGCTCCGATAACTCTTACGTTTCTCCATTCTAGCAATTATTAATGTATTTATAAGTGTATATTTTCATCTATCTGTAAAATATTTTTTTTAGTTACAAAGTTTACATTTTGTGCTGAATTGGAATCAATTTGTATCTAAATTTGAATCTTCCAAACCACACAGCAGCTTCAGGAGAAATTTTACTAAAGCATATACCGGCTCGTAACTAATATAATAGAACCATAGCTGACCTTTGAAATACGTTATCAAGTTAGAAATTACGTTATGGGTTACCAGGACTATGGCGGAGAGTATTTTGGAAAAAGAAAATTTTTGATAAATATTCAAACTGATTTAGTGTGGAATGTTGAGGCTGATTATATTTTTTCAGCCTAGAACATTTCCATTTCCGATTTTCCGAGCTCGGACTTGTAGGCTCCATATAAAATGGCAAGCTCGGCGGAAGGTAGAACAAGTCCAACCCGGTCGGTGAGAGCCCCAAAGGATGGTGAAAGGGGCGTCTTCACATAGGAAACAACTCATTTAGACTACAAACAATAAACTTAATAACTCTCAAGTTTTAAAACTCACAACGTGCCGCAGGTTTGTGTTAGTTTGACCAGAAGAAGTAACAGAATTGTTTGAACATGTAAATGAGTGATGAATTCACTATGTCGAACTCCCATGTGGGATTGAGCGCCACCTATTTTGGTGCCCTCGTGTACTAGAAGACTGAATAAGAAAATTTTTAGCCTTAGCAAAATGAAGCCAGTATTCTTGGAGAAATTTTCGCAAGCCATAAAGAACTGCGGCACCACAGGAATAAATAAAAATCAAACAGAACATGTGGTTTCTGTTATTTCTTTGACGATGAAGTGCATTGTGCAATACATTTTCGGTGTGATTGAAGTCTGTATTACTCAATGGATGTTTATCTTCTGGGAAGCCCCTTCAAAGTGTGAGTAAGACATGTGGCCAAATAGGATGATCAAGGGATCATCCGTCAATCTCGGGTCTGATTAAGAATAAAGTATTCAAAGGTAATTATACGAGGGTGGATTGATAAGTTTCCGGCCTAACCAAGAGATGACGCCACTAGGCCTACCTTGAGGTGACATTCTATAGTACCATCCTTGGATAGCTTGTAGCTATAGTTTCAGCCCGATCTCCTTGCTAGTGTAGGTTTGACAGCACGCTGAACAAGACGCCTCTGTGGTTTTCGTAAAAATGGAAAAGC
>NW_020440948.1:3297-5585 GCF_000699045.2 Agrilus planipennis
GAAGAAGTAATCGAAGCTGTAAATGGTTATTTTGAGGAGCTTGACGAATCAGTCTATAGAGATGGCATTAATAGACTGGAACACCGCTATGAGAAATGTATCAGCCTTGGAGGAGCCGATCTTGAGAAATAAAAAAAAAAAATTTTTAAAAACCTTGTTTTTCTTGGTCAGGCCGGAAACTTATCAATCCACCCTCGTATGTCTATTATTTCTAATATTGATGTATTCGGGATTTAGCTTAGATATAGCAGGTAAATGTATCCATTAGACTATGAAATGTCTTCTCGGTTGCATTTTGGATGTTCTTATTCAAATTTCAAAAATCTCCATTCAACCCTGAAGCTTATCTTTTTGTCCTTGTTCTTCCCTTTCAATATCCCGACATCCATATTTAAACAAACCATTAAGCTGGTACTACTCTTCTTGGGCTCTCTTTTCTATACTGATTATTATATTATACTCCTCACAATCACATTAATTTACCATATTACACATACCAAATTGGGATACGGGCTTATATTTCTAATTACTTTGTGCACTTTTCATATAGAAATTTGCAATTCCTTCTTCCGTGTCCATATTCGAGATTTCTCTGTTTCCTTATTATTTCCATTATTTCTGTTGTCTTTGTATTTGGTTGAGCTCTCCATTCCATCTTCTTCATGACCTAAAAATTTTCATAGCAACAAAGAAAACATAATGTCGATAAGGTAACAGTTATTCGACTGTTAATTCTGGAATAGTTTTGAATTCTAGACTGTAAAGAGACTTGCCATAAAATATGTAGGTACCAGATGCATGAGCACGTTCATCTGTTTACGTTGCTTGTATAGTTACTCTCAGACATGGACCGTTAATCATTAATGTTAGCAGAATTGCAAAGAGAAGGTTGAAGGTAGGTACCTACTTGAAAATGTTATTAAGCGTCGGAGAAAATGGAAGACGTTGCAGAATATGACAGGGTGCAAATGATGCACATTTTCGGGAAGAGTGTGAACTTCTCAAACTGTCAATAAAAATGTTTCAAATAACCAGAAAACTATGAGGTAACTGAGTCGATTTGCACATTTCCTAGACAGAGTGTTTATGATACGTAAGCTGCTTTAAAATATTCTCTTGTTAGTAGATACTATGAAAAATAAGAAAACATAAAATAGAAGAGCAATTCTTAACTTATTTGTTTCTCATGCAAAACATATAGCCTCTATGATATGATCAGGGCAACACAACAACATTTTTAAATAACGATTGCCCTATAAACTATGTAAAAATAACGTTATAATCATAATTAACTGTTTTGAGCGAGTGCCACGGGCGACGATCGATACGCAAACAGTTCAAGGTCGTATGTCATGCGCAGATATTTGTTTTAGCATCCGATGGAAAATAGTTGATTAATGAGAGGTGATATAATATTATATATAGATTCATATAATAAGTGATACAGGTATCTAGATATACAGTGATGCTACTGTGTAAACTAAATTGCTCATATAGAAGATCTATTTAAATAAATAGAGAAATAGGAGGTTCTAAGAATAATACAAGCAAAAGGATGCCTTCTAGGCATTTAAAATATGTAAGTAGTTATTAAAACGCCGATAAAAATTAATTACAGCTTTTCTTCTGCATGGAATTTTCGGTGAGCTCGCACCTGACCGGTTCTTCACAAATTACAGTTTCTAAAACAATTTATTGGAACGTAACCATGATCGCTATTTAAAATCATAAATATGTTGGCCCTTTTGGGGGGTTCTTAAAGAGAAACGAATCTAAGACAAGTCCTTGAAAGAGGGCAGCAGCTCTTTCAGCACTCAGGGTGGCAGAGATCACGAGGATCGGTATGGTACTCTGATGCACAATATTAAGATGTGGAAGGAAACGGGAAACCACCACATCATGATATCCAAAGTAAAACACACAAAACTGAAATGATGGCGTCTTCTGGGGCAAAGCACTCCAGACGTAAACTAGTCCCCCATTCGGATGTCCGGGCAGGGACTACCTCGGGGGATTTCATCAATAAGTGCAATAGGGGCAGGTGCATTATTTCACGAGTCGGAGCGTGGAATGTTAGGACAGTGATGATGGCTCTTTTGTGCAAGGACAGACAATTCCATTCGCTACAAAATAGTTCTGCTCGTTAGCTGATCGCGATATAATCTAAATATTGTAGGGATTTTTCGCGATCAATGACGCGAATGTTTGGTTTAGTTCGGGTTAGTGCGCGGGGCGAGGGAAAAATTGATAAACAAATGATCGGTGACGCGTACGGAAGGTGTGAACAA
>NW_020440949.1:0-4028 GCF_000699045.2 Agrilus planipennis
TAATTAAACAATAAAAAATAAAATTAATTTTTAAAACGCAAATTTAATCATCGAATATTTGTGACCTAGGGTAAGAGAACTAAAGCAACATTTGAACGTCGAAACCAATCGACGCTCAGATCTGTCGCTCAACGATTTTGTTTTTCATGAGACACGACCCTAATAGTATTTTCAATACTAAAACGGCATTCATAACGGCTATGTACGTTTATAGAAATTCCAATGCTTTACTCCGAAAATGATCGCGCAGGACCAGTTTCGAATTGTAAATTGTTATGTTTTGTTTTTATCGTTAATCACGCTACTGAACTCAGTCCTTATTGTATCTAGTTTTCACCCTCAAAAGCTCCGCACTTATTCCTTTTACACCCTGTATTGACAAAGGATAAAACACCGTATCAAAAGGGTCTGTACTAGATGAATGCAGTAGCGAATTGAAGGATGACGATCACACTATTAAGTGGCTTTCGATGGGCTCTAATAAAAGCTAGTATTACAAAGCATTAAACGGTGTAGAAGTTACAAAAATTAAGATTAAACCCTTAATCTAATTACGAGAACACAGCAAAACTCAACTCAAATTGCCCAACAATTAATCCAAAATAAAAGAATTGATAGTGCGGAAGCGCATCTCCGTAGTCTTAGAATTATTACAAGAAACGGCGATGTGTATATCTAAAATCGGTTTCTTATACGTATTTACACATTATCATTATTATTGTTTTAACATTTTTTTATATTGCATCATCCTTAATATTAGTGAAAAAAATTAACCAAAACAAGGACAAACAATTAAAAAAAAATGTTTTTAATTTCATTGTGCACCCAAAATAAGCAGAAATATCAATACCAAACCAATAAAGTCAATTAGTTCGTTTAATTTAATTTGAATCATTTTTTTTACATTTTTCTTGAATTACTTCGTGTTAAGTTAAATATTATTACATAGTTTTAATTAGTATTGTATTATGAAATGTATGTATTATCAACAGCAGTAAACTAGATAACACCAATGAACTGCAACAAGGTCAACACCTAATAATGCTATACCGAGTCTTAAATTCCTTTTAACAGAATGTGCTTTCCCCAAAAAAAAGGATAGCTTTGTCTTTTATACCTATTCGGAGGCGATTCAATAAATCGAAAATAATGTCATGTCATTCGTTCATTCATCCAGAAATGTGATTTATTTGAAATACTTGTATTTAAAATGCAAATACAAAATAAAAAATACCTATTTTTATGTTGTAGTTAAATACTTTTCTGAAAAAAGCATTTTGTATTTTATTTGAAATACTTTTCCAAACGTAAAATGCAAAATACATTTTTGCCATTAAAAGTTTTGCTAGTACTACCGATCAAGGGAAGGTATTGGAAGGTTAAAAAGGGGACAGAGAGACATCCCATGAATACCTTCTAATTCTCTAGCTGAAGAGAGCCCAAAAAATTCTAAACTCCTTGGAAATGGATAATCTAAAATATTGGATTGATATTGTTTTCCGTGTTCAGTGTCATGATCCATGCAATTTTGAAGTTCCAAATTGATATCACCAAATCACCACTTATCCTACCTTTAGCAAGAAACCACCATGATTAGGCATGAGGATTTTATCAATAAGATCCGGTTAGAATCCGGAAATCCGTTTTTTTCAGGCAACAGCCGTGAAAATCTAAATCAACTTCTATATTGGAAACACAGTAACAATATGAGCTGACTACTGCGTATGAAAAATATATATCTATAAGTTTAGGAAAGAGCATTTCAGCCCCAACATATTATTTTATTTATTTTTGTAAATGGTTCCTGGTGTTAGGTACGCGATTTCTTGGGGCGGCATCATTATGCCGTACCCGCCCAGATCTTAAAAAAAGTGGTGGATGCGCCGGGTACTGGACCCAAACCGGATACCTGGCTCATCTGTAATGCGGAGTTTATATTGCTTACATCAAAATAAGGAAATTATTATTAATGAGCACTTTGCATCAACATCTTTTATTTGAAATTGTATATCTACATCAAAATATAATCATTTGTTATTGTTACCTGCTTCTTAATGATCGGAATGGTAAAATTCAATGAAATGAATCATATATCGGCGTACATACGTGATAATTATGTGTAGGTACTATAAGTGCATCATGTTACTTTAGATGTACCCCATATTAATATTAAACTACCAATATACGAGGGTGGATTGATAAGTTTCCGGCCTGACCAAGAAAAACAAGGTTTTTAAAAATTTTTTTTTTTTATTTCTCAACATAATCTCCTCCAAGGCTGATACATTTCTCATAGCGGTGTTCCAGTCTATTAATGCCATCTCTATAGACTGATTCGTCAAGCTCCTCAAAATAACCANAGATGACGTCCATTGATGATATTCGAATTGCTCAATTTATTGTCGTTGACAATCGGTTTGAAATCTTTCTCTCCGTTCAGGACCATTCTAAATTTGCTGTCACTGACTATTTTGTAGACAATGTGCCTATATTCGCCTTTATTTCTATCTTCGAGGATTTTTTCGAACATGTTTATAATAACCGGCGGTATTCTGGCTATATTAGCAGTTGTAGCAACATCTTCGTAGTATCCTTTCCGTAATTCTTTAAGCATCATCCCATGCGTGTGTTTCAACGGAATACCAAGTTTTCGTTTGTTTGCTATTTGTTTTTCGTAATCTTCGTACATCGCCGACTTCGACGGAAGAGGAAAATGACCGTTCAACGTGGAAACGAAGAAGCGAGCCTAAAACAAAGATTACAATGTAAAATTAATTTTGGTAAATCTATTGAGCTTCTTGAAATAAATAAATATTAAAGTTCAAAATTCTGTTTCTAACCAAAAAGCCATAAGGACTAAGAAGGATTAAAAATTAAAAGGAAGACTCACCCCTAATTACCACAAAAAACTTTATTTGAGCGAGACAGTCTCGCGTTGATAATGGCCACGTATGAAGTGGCCGAAACACGTGTCCGCAAAAATAAAGTTTTTTGTGGTAATTAGGGGTGAGTCTTCCTTTTAATTTTTAATTAATATTTATCACAGTCTCCTCTTTCTTACTTTGACTAAGAAGGAGTGTACTTATAAAAGAAATTTTCATACCTGCAAGTCGAACATCGCAATTACTGGAAGATTAAACTGGAGTCCAATGAAGCACATTGTGGGATGTTCTATATTGACAATTTCTTTATACAATGGTCGAACCCATTTGCTGCTGTCCACAACAATTCCACAGTCGTTCGTCAAAAACGGAAAACAATACTTGTAGCCTGAAACAAAAATATGAAGATTTAGCTTCGGATAAACATTTCTTAATTCTTGTCTTGGATTGATGAGTGTTTGTTAATTTTCACCCACCTGTGCAATAAATGATAACGTCCATCTCTTCGGCAGTACCATCTTCAAAGAAAACCTGACTTCCTTCTATCCTAGAAACGCATGGCTTTTCAATGAGATTTTGCGGCAAATTAGCAATCTTATTGTCCATTTTGTAACTCGCAAAAACCTGAAATAAATATTTTCTATTAAGATAGTTCTCCGTTTTGTAATAGTATCTTGAAGAAATAGTTTCAATTGAAAATATTTTATTTTGTGAACTGAAAGTATCACCTGCTTCTTTAAAAACTGTCCTAAAGTAACCGAACCGAATTTACCTATACCAACTAGAATTTTATAAAAGATGATGTCACTTTGATATTAGCTTGGTTGTCAAGTCGCCACTAGTGTATACATGATACTCGCGAATACATATATCAATATTCTTTTACATACTCAATACTTATCAAAGTTCTCTTAACTAAAAACTCACTTCCTCAAACAAAATACCAACAGATATATTTATTAAAAGGGTTCGGAAATATAACCAACTAATAAAGAAATTAACGTAATTAGCTGTCCTCTCGCGCCTTTCTCCATCGCCACCGTCGTCTTTCATACTGCGCATCCAGAATACCTCCCACGCCCCCCGGAGGCACGGGGCTCTCAGCTTTGCATAAAGCTTACATAACTTTCTGTTTTCATATATTAA
>NW_020440950.1:0-4681 GCF_000699045.2 Agrilus planipennis
ATATAATTAAGTTAATAAAAATGACGGATCGTTAACCTTGTAGGTCGATTGGTCGTGGTTGCTGTTGTCACCTCTCGTAGTTTAGTGGTCAGAACATTGGTGCGTAAAGCCAATGGTACCGGGTTCGATTCCCGGCGGGGATGTTTCAACAGCAACAATTTCTCCCTCATTAATTTGAGGTAGTTTGTAGTGGATAAATAAAAAATCGAAAAAATGATTAATATTGCATATTAATCCACTATTAAGTAACTAACATTGTCATAGGATTTCATATATTTAACAAAACACTTGACAAAAAGAAATGAATCAAGTCAAAAGTTCACCAATTGACATCCGCATGTTTTGAACTTTGACGTCTCATTATTTACATTCAATTCATTCTTTTGCAATGTATTTAATATCATTTGATCTGAAATATAAGTGGAAGCCAATGAGTTATTTGATTTTGAAATCGCCCTTTATTGTAGCGTCCCCTGCAGTGATTGTAATATTTTGGAGGCAAGGTTTAGAGATGAACTTTAACTTGATAGCAGCTGACACATTTTTCATTCATTATTTATTGATTTTGCTTTGATTCTATTATGAATGGATTAAGGTTGATACAAAGTAAATGTAGTAGGTAGTTATATAATCTTCGCAATTTATTCGAAATTCATTTATGACATAGAGGTTATGTCAGTGATCTGAAGCTGAAATAATTTCTTCAGTAAATTGCTTAAATAATTACCAGTCGTGATTAATGTTTGCAATTAGTTCAGCGTCTATTTGCCTTTAAAATACGGCGATCACTGGTTGATAATGACCAGTGAATTATTTTAAATGCATCCGCGTTTATGATAAGGGGACCTTTTGATGGACTATCAGGTTTAATATGCGCATTTTAAACTGCAATCCTCTGATTTAAATACGCAAATTCGAACTGACATATGAAGCAAGATTAAGAGAGAGAGTGGTGGGAATATATCATATCTAGCAATAATTGCAGCTTTATTTAAAATTATTAATGATTTAAAAGTAAAATAACTCATTGATTACTATCATTTCTCATAAAAAAACATACCGAATCGATCAAACCAATAATGAATTGACCGATGATGGAAGACCGTTCTTCCAAATTCTCTTTCAACAATGCCTTTTAGAAAATACCACAAATGGCGCGGTAAAAGTCATCTGTAGTAGGATGCTACATTTTAGGATTACGCATGCTCCAACAAGGTCCAAATATATGGATATCTACTTGCTGAAACGAATCCCGACGTTACCATAATCAATTATGGTAACGTGCCTATCACACTGAAGTTGGCTACGCCGGGATTTGTTTTCAGCAAGTAGATATCCATATATTTAAGTGGACCTTGTTGGAGCATACGTAATCCTAAAAGGTAGCATCGTACTACAGATGGCGTTTACTGCGCCATTTGTGGTATTTTCTAAAACGTGCTGTTAAGACAGCAGGTAAAAGTTGGTCTGTGTTCTGTCGGAGCTTTCTGCGACGCGCTGATGAGATCCAAAAAGATCGAAATCGTGGTCCGTGTCTGGCAGTTTCGACAGAATACAGACCACTTCGAATTATTTTATTCGATTATGGTAACGTGCCTATCACGTTGAGGTTAGCTACGCCGGGATTCGTTTCAGCAAGTAGATATCCATATATTTAAATGGACCTTGTTGGNTGTGGTATTTTCTAAAACGCGCTGTTAAGACAGCAGGTAAAAGTTGGTCTGTGTTCTGTCGGTGCTGCCTGCGCGCGCTGATGAGATCCAAAAAGATTGAAATCGCGATCCGCTTTTGGCAGTTTCAACAGAATACGGACCACTTCTTTTTTATTTTATTCTCTTTCAACAATTTGCAAAAGTTGAACAGATGGACTAAGGAATATTAACTCTACAACATATCCAAATGGTAAACTCTGGCGACTATGATTTATTTTCAATAGCAGATGTTAAGCAAATTTTATTTATTATACAAATGCAACCATATATCATCAGAAGAACGAAAATATTTGTTCATACTTGATCAATAAATTTTATTGTCATGTTAAAAAGAAAAGCGTTAATACTGAATGAAAATAAACAATTTGACAAGAAAAACGGAAAGTGTGTCGCATGAATTGTCGCCACATAATTGCACTTTTAAATCGTTTTAAATACCGTTTTTGTCGCCATAAACAACGGTTAAAGAATTTGACTTGAAAACCCATGAGATTATGGCGAACTGCACCAACCACATTTAGAAAAGCTTCACCATTACCGCTTTCAGTAAAAAATGAAGACAAAGCAATACAAATAAATTTTTGTATAAAATATTTAAAAGTGCCGTATATTGTATTTATGACATTACTAAAAATAACGGACTGAAATTTTATAAAATATTTTTTGATATTGTAGAATCGCTTGACACTTGGTGAAACATTTTTATAAATAAAAAATTTATTGAACAAAGAAAACACCGTCTGGCATGTTGCACAATACATATGTCTTTGAAAATGGTCTCAAACTCAAACAATTGCCAAAAGAAAAACTTATCTAGGTGTTGAAAATGAATGTATTTGTAGTTTGAAAGAAAGTAAAAACAATTAACGCATGTTTATATAATGTCTAGTTTCAGTTTAGTTATAGTCATCTACTGGTACTTACTGTTAACTATAGTATTTAACTTTTATTACAATGGGCTTATGAAAGTATCGACTTCAAATGGAAATTACAATGCTGCTTACACACTGATGGCGGAAAAAAACATAATAAACTAAAATCAATTCTGTCATTTGGCACCTCAATATTCACATTTTACAAGAAAAAAGTCAAGATCTCCAACAGTGGAAAGTTTGGAAATCTATTTTACCTAAGAGTACTTAGTTAGAGTGCAGTTTACGACACTCTCCTTGAAGTTGGTTTCAAATATTTCAGTGCTGCCAACATAACCTAAATGATCAAAGCGCGTATGTATTGAGAGACAGAGATAATACAATAATGGAAGGCAACTGCCACTGAACTGAAGTCAATTATGTCATTTGTCACCGCAATCTTCGCTTTTTACAAGAAAAAGTCAAGATCTCCAACAGTGGAAAGTTAGGCCAAGATTATTACATAAACAAAAGTGCAGTTTACAACACCCTCCTTGAAGTTGGTTTCAACTATTTCAATGCTACCAACATAACCTAACCTACCTAGAATATGGACGTAATAATGAAAAAGAAGTATAACCTCTTAAAAAATGAGTAGTGGTAGAAGAAAATTCGTACAAATACATTCAGTCATCTTTTCATACAAATTATACAGTAATATAGGTACAATAAATGCAATTTAAGGGTTATGGGGGGTGTTTTCTTTTGTTCAAAAGATATTGAAAGTTCGGTTGCTTTAGAACAGTTTTCAGAGGACCAGGTGATACTTTCAGTTAAACGTGGTTGAAAAAATATTCCATACGTCCCCAAATAAATGTACAATTTTTATGTTCGATGAACTTTTCGCTTTACCGATATATTTGTAGAGACGTAGCTGAATGCTTTATGATCCCAAATTAAGTATAAATATTACGATTCACAATTTTGAGTGCAATTGGCCCACGACTCTGAAAAGAATACTTTTTGAAAGTTAAGAAAAAAAGCCGTATGTGTAATGCGAAAACGGCATTTGTCATAAAAATGTTTAAAGAGTGCTTTCGAAAATTGTTCGTTTACTTGCACGTGCGGAGAGAGTAATTTTTATCGCAGGTTAAAAAAGATACGGTCCTGGAGGAAGGTAAAAAGGACCAACACGATACGATGGTTTAACGGTAAATGAAATTCATTTGCTTGCTGCCGATGTATCCGGAACCCCGGGTGGCACTTGTTGTTTATAATAAACAATATAATTGAAAAATTGCGGAACGTTATTCACGCATTTTTATACCATACGAGGTATTTTTCACCTTTCGAAGTTTCCATTTGTAAATATTGATACATATAAAAACAGCAGGACCATTTCGCGAAAGTTTTATTAAACTTTATTTACTTCCAAGTCATCGTCCAGTGAGCTGTGTAAAGAAATAAAGAAAACATAATAAACAGAAATAAATTATGTCATTTGTCATCTCAATTTTCGTATTTTATAAGAAAAAAGTCAAGATCTCCAACAGCAGAAAGTTTGGAAATTTATTTAGCCCAAGAGTATTCGGTAAAAGTGCAGTTTATGACATTCTCCTTGAAGTTGGTTTCAAATATTTCAGTGCTGCCAACATAACCTAAATGATCAAAGCGCGTATGTATTAAAAAACAAATAATACAATAATGGAAGGCAAAACTGCCATGCTGACAATCAAACGAAAGGAAGAATATGGATAGAGATCACTTAGTTCGCGTTGTGTTTATTAACGTGGCCTTATGAGTTACGTCAAATAAGAATGTTGGTAGCACTGGGAAAGTTTTTTTTACGGAGCTAACTTCAGAGATAACGTCACAACCATAATCCTCCCATCTTTCCATCTATAGCAACTGCAAAACTATTGAGAGATTGCATTTACGTTATTCATATGCAAAGTCGGTACAACGGGCGGAAACACGACAAAGGGTTAAAAAAATGTTATATTAAATTGCAAACATATGCTTTAACTACTTCTTACACATTTTATTTTCGATTTGGGATTGAATGACTCGACTTGTGTAACAGATGGTTACCGATGTGACAAGGCACAGTATAATAAG
>NW_020440951.1:0-3481 GCF_000699045.2 Agrilus planipennis
ATTTTTCCTTGCGGTAGTTCTTTTTGAAATAACACTTTTGAAATAAATTAAAATATTTTCTTCTAGAGATGCTTTAGAATGATTATAATCAATTTTATTATCATCATAAGGTCGTCAGTCCTAAGAGTGGTTAGACGTGCACCTCCACTCCTTCCTGTCCTGAACTAATCTTCGAATTTCCCTAAAACTAGAATATCCCACATCCTTAACTATTTGCGAATAGTACTCTAATCTAGGTCTATCTCTACTCCTCTAAACTGCTGTTTCTGCCTATGTATATGTCTTTGACTAGATCATCATTCCTGAGAAGGTGTCCTACCAACCTATCTCGCCTATTTTTGATTGACTTCCATAGAGTTCTCTGTTTTGACATTCTTTCTAATACCTCTTCGTTCCCAACCTTCTCTATCCACGGTATGTTCATCATTCACCGCTAACACCACATTTCGAACGATTTTAATCTTTTCTTTTCCGCCGCGTCCACCATCCATGTTTTTATTGAAGGTGACTGGACCCTGCTCTATCCTCTGCTTTGTATCCCTATTACTCCTTCAGTCACTTCTTCTGATCTTTCGTCTCCTATTTTTACATTGGCTCTTTCCTTACCTTTTCTTCCCTTGCATACCAGTTCCTTTTTTTTAACTTTTATTTACTTTCATATATTTAAACTTCATGTAACCATCAGGACTTCTGTTTAGGGGAAAAATCGATCTTTGGCTTCATGAGTCATACACCTCTACTCCTATCTATCCTAAGTAAACCTTTGCATTTCCCGAGATCATCTAATGTAGGTCATCATCCGCCTTATTTGACCTCTGTTTCTACTTCTAGTACGTCTTTCAATAGCCCTTCCTTTCTCTCCCTTTGATACTCTTTCAAATATCTCATCCTCATTTCTGATGGCCTCATTATCCTCTTTTATATTCGTAACTGCCCACTTAACTGTAATTATTTTAACCGGAAAATATCCCTAATTCCCTCCCTTTCCAGAAGTCCTAGTTCGACATACGGATATAGTAGACTCTAAATACGCACTGAACAATTACTTTCAACTTTTATCATTACCACGCATACATTTGTTATCCTGCACTTTAGTATGTATTGTAAGCTACAGTGAAAACGCAACTGTAACTTATTGTCGGACGAAAAATAGTGGGAAGTATTCGCGATAAGGTTTACACTATAGGTATTGCATTGGTGCAAACTGATGAAATATTGGAATACAAGGCACTACGTACGGTACCTTCAACTTACCGACATAGATACATATGTGCATACATGGGCAGATACAAAGCCGTCTGTGCAAGTGTTGTGTAGCCGTACATACCAGAGAAGTGTTTGCTGAAAGTTGGGAGGTCATACAGCTGATGGAGGTACAATTATTCATTTTGCAAAGCATTAGATAACAACAAGATACGAGGTGTGGCAATTAAGTTTCGGGAATGTGTAAATAAAACACAAGTGAATTAATTTTTGCTCAATACATTATTATCGGCCCTTATAGCAACTTTCTCACTCCTGGAAACACACTTCCTGACCTTTTGAAGTTATGGAGTACAGAATTGTCGTTACAGCTGCTTTGGCCTTTTCCACGTCGCCATGATGAATATCCTTGAGGGAGTATTTCTTTTCTGGGAAGAAACAAAAGCTGCACAGGGCTAAATCCTAACTCTATGAGGGACACGGCCACGGGGGGATAGTTTTTTGGCAAAACACTTGCGGGCATGAATCCAACCTTTCTCTGCAATTGCCGGAATGATCATAAGGAAAATGCACACCCTCAATCGGTCACTACCTGGCCGGAAAGAACTACTCAAAGTAGCAGATGAAAATAACTTGTGAACGAGTTGGAGGACAGTAAACAGAATGCATGACAAAAATTTTGACGAGCCCAGAAAATGTCCCCAGTTATGATAAGAGTAGTAAGATATAGCACATTAAAAAGAAATAATTTTCCTTTTCTTAAGTCCATGTGGCCTTCTCTCCGAGTTGCCATATTGAGCAGATGCAGTATGAAAATCAAAATGGCGAATTGTGTGACATATGTTCAAATAAATACATGTATGTAAGTAATAGAAACAGTGGTGTGTGACGACGAACAACGAACGCTGCAGTAATATTTATTATTCCTAATGAAAACTTACAGGGCCACAAATCAACAAGTTCCTGCATGCAAACAGCGCGATAAAATTACGCGAAGGGCTTGCGAAAGGCGTTACACGTGGCGTGTGGGACGTGGCGGCAAAGGGGGCTGAGAAGTTGGAGAATTATTAGAATATGCAATTGCTGACTACGGTAAAGCGAAAACGGTTAAATTAAAACTACGGTTTTCCCCGAAACAGTGCATGGAAGAAATAATGACGTTTTCGAAATGCTTTTTGCCAGGGAGCTCGTTATTTAGATTTCCACTGAATCCCGCTTCTAAAATGACACAAATACAAAAATAACTTCATCTTTGCAACACGAAACTGAATGGAACAAAAATACAAGAATAACAGCACGGAAGCCGAATCAAAAGAAAGACGAACATGTATCTACCCCTACAGTGGGTAAAATTACTACTTCCTTGCAACTTGAATAATGTATCGCTTGCAAAAATTTAACCACTGCATAGTGCATGCCCCATCTATTTGGATGATAAACGATTCGCCACCGTTAAGAAATTGAACATTGCACTTAAATGAATCACCAACTACTTATAANGGGTCATTTTGATAGAAAATGAGGAAAAGGCAGATAGGTGGAAAGAATATTTAGAGAACCTATACGCAGGCACGCATGAGTTAAGAAGGAAGATAGTGTGGAGATAGGTGAGCTATGTTATGAGATAAGAGTTCGATGTAGAAAAGGTTAGAAATGAAGAGATATTAGAAAGAATCGGAGAACAGTGGACTCTATGGAAGTCAATCAAGAATAGGCGAGATAGGTTGGTAGGACACGTTCTCAGTTATGAAGGTCTAGTCAGAGACATATTAGAGCCAGAAATGGGAGTTAGAAGAGGTAGAGGTAGACCTAGATTAAATTACTGTTCGCAAATAGTTAAGGAGTCTAGTTTTAGGGAAATGCGAAGATTAGCTCAGGATAGGAAGGAGTAGAGGTGCATGTCCAACCAGTCTTAGGGCTGACGACCTTATGATGATGATTTCCTTAAAACGCTGCTTTCTAAAACATTTTCCTAAACAGCCCTTCCACATGGCTCTACCGCAAGACGGAATTTGCGGCGGGTCAATAAAATTGGCGTTTTTGGGCACCGGGAGTCAGTGGCTTGTATTTTCTGCTCACGTAGCCGTTACGTAAGTACACGAGACCTCGATCCCCATACACATACACAAAGGTACACATAAGGACCGTCCCTACCCACCACAGTTAAACCGCATATAATAAAGTCGGCTTTGAATATTAAATATGAATTCGACCAAAACACACACACATGGACAGAAAGCGCATTAAAATTTAGAAACGCATGAATTGAATATTTACG
>NW_020440952.1:0-710 GCF_000699045.2 Agrilus planipennis
AAGAAAATAATGGAACAAAATAATTCGAAGTGGTCTGTATTCTGTCGAAACTGCCGGACGCGGATCGCGATTTCGATCTTTTTGGATCTCATCAGCGCGTCGCAGACAGCTTCGACAGAACACAGACCAAGTAATTTCTAAAACGCACTGTGTTAAGACAGCAGGTAAAGATTGGTCTGTGTTCTGTCGGAGCTGCCTACGACGCGCTGATGAGATCTAAAAAGATCGAAATCGCGATCCGCGTCTGGCAGTTTCGACAGAATACAGACCACTTCGAATTATTTTGTTCGATTATGTTAACGTGCCCATCACGATGAGGTGAGCTACGTCGGGATTCGTTTCAGCAAGTAGATATCCATATATATATAAATGGACCTTGTTGGAGCATACGTAATCCTAAAACGTAGCATCGTACTACAGATGGCGCTCACCACGCCATTTGTAGTATTTTCCAAGAAAGTAATAGATTTCTGGATGAGGTTGTTATAATTAGTTACGATCCAATTTTGAATAATACTATCAGTATTATGGCAAGAGTTGTTTATTTCTACTTCTCTTTTCCATGGTTCTTGTACTTTTCTCCCCTAATGCTTTCGATTTTTTATAGTTCTTGAGTGCGCTGAAAAGTAAGTCGGGCATATTTTAAAAGGAAATAAAATAAATATATTTGGTAAAGGTCTAGATGATGGCCCCCCACCCCCACCCCCACC
>NW_020440952.1:2340-3540 GCF_000699045.2 Agrilus planipennis
CTTTTTCGAATTTCTAAATTAACCGTTCGCGAGCATAGAAGTGACTTCTTTTTATTAAAGGCGACACGACCCTGCGCTATCCTCTGCTTTATATCCCTACTACTCCTTCTATCTTGACTTATCTGACTTCCCAGGTATCTAAAATCAGCCACTTCTTCTAATTTTTCGTCTCCTATCTTTATATTCGCTCTTTCCCTACTTTTTTTTCCCTTGCATACCACTATTTTAGTTTTAATGATACATGTATTATAAAGAAAAATATTTTAAGTATAATATGGGTAGTATATCATATGATAGTATAATATAAGTATAATTTCTACTGAATAACTGCATTTTCCGTTAGGCTATGATCGTTGGAGGGTTTTTTTTGCTGATAGAATCCCTTTATGTCGAAATCCATCCCAATCCCTTACATCATAAGGAGACGATGCAATAGTATTAACACGTTCTGCAATTGAATTATTAAACAATTGTATCACTATTACCATTCTCACAAACAACATTTTCATGATATTGTCTTTGAATATTGTCTAACCTCAAATTTTCTTCTTCATGTATTAAAGATAACTCCCGATATTTTTCACCAAATCTTCTGACACGTAAACGTGTAAGATCACGACGTCATTCTTGCGATGAATTTGTTGGCATAGTACATAAATAAATTGTTGAAAATATCGATACTGATATACGAAGAAAAAGTAACACCGAACTGTTTTGTAAACTGCTAGTAGTTATACTGGTCACAAACGCACGCTACCCCCACTTGCTCTTCAAAATGTCTTCTTGGGTTACAATAAAATGATTCTAAGATATAGTTAGGAAAATCCCAATTGGGTCCCAATGAATACTTTCCAATAAATGGCCAACTGTTACATGAAAGTATAAAAAATAATTATTAATAGGATAGAATAAATAAAATAACTATTTTATCATCATCATAAGGTCGTCAGTCCTAAGACTGGTTGGACACGTACCTCCACTCTTTCCTATCCTGAGCTAAACTAAACAATTACTAATTACTCTTCAATAAGATTGTAGTTGGGAAGTGCAGTTTGGACAAAGTTTGGGATTGCCCTAAAATACGCAGATCAAAATTCATTGGGCCATAGGTGGGAAATGCCCAATTTGGGAAAATCCAACAACCTCCAATAGGGACCCAATTGGAATTTGGGAATTCCCAAAATAAATTCTACTCGGGAA
>NW_020440952.1:3725-4575 GCF_000699045.2 Agrilus planipennis
GTCCTACCAACCTATCTTGCCTATTTTTTAATGACTTCCATAGAGTCCTCTGTTCTCCTATTCTTTCTAATGCCTCTTCGTTTCTAACCTTCTCTATCCGCGGTAACGCCACGTTTTGAACGCTTCTAACCTTTTCTTTTCCATAGCGCCAACCGTCCATGATTCGCACCCGTACAGCGCCGCGCTCCGGACATGCACTTTCAACAATCTTTTTCGAATTTCTAAATTAACCGTTCACGAGCATATAAGTATGAATTGTATAGCGTTATGTATTTCTAAATCATATTTTTAATATATTTTAGATTGAGAGAACATTAAAGGTGACTGCGAATGGAGACTTGGCCGTTACCTAATGGATTTTTTTTATTGCCGTTTTTTTTCTGATGTTGTTATTTATTAAATGCATAAGTAGAGTAGGCTCATTACGGTTGAATACGTTAGCCAGCTTCTATTCACGTTGCTAATAAATACGGTAACATAATAATACCTAATTAAAGTTGCAGATTGCTTACCAAGACGCTTGTTCCATTTCGTTTTCATGCATTTTACAACAATCCGACAAAGAAGAAAGAAAAGTAATGCATTTACTCAAATTGCTTATCTATATTTATTGTTGTCCGGTTTTAGTTGCACTTACCATCCAACGCGTGTGTACCAGTTGTAAACCAAACGTTGTGCTTGGTGGATAAGGTTGGTATTTGGCACGTCTGCAGCCTAATTATGCATTTCGCTCTTTATGACTCTATTACCTTCATATTGGTTTCGGTATGGTCAGGATGGCACGGACGCCCGTCTGCAGTCCGGAACTAATTCGTTAAAACGCTTCTGGTATTTCTCATTTTGCTTTCAT
>NW_020440953.1:0-757 GCF_000699045.2 Agrilus planipennis
GTATATTTCAAACCATGAGAAGAATGTAGGGCATTCTCTTCTGAAAGTGCCTTAAGTGCAATCTTTCCGAGACCCTTATACGTTTTTTTTTACCATACGCTTACTCCGAAGATACTATTTTCCCTGATTTCAGAGATGAAAAAGTGCAAAATAATGGCTAATGGAAATTGTCATCCGAACCGAAGGATAATAAAATCCTTTCGTTACTAAAATCAGGGAAAAACATCATACTTTATGTAAGAATATGGTAAAAAAAACATTTTTCCTAATAGACAATACTTAGAAAATACTACAAATGGCCCAGTAAACGCCATCTGTAGCACGATGCTACATTTGGTCTGTGTTCTGTCGGAGCTGCCTGTGACGCGTTGATGAGATCCAAAAAGATCGAAATCGCGATCCGCGTCTGGCAGTTTCAACAGAATACAGACCACTTCGAATTATTTTATTAGATTAAGCTAACGTGCCTATCCCGTTGAGGTTAGCTACGCCGGGATTCGTTTTCAGCAAGTAGATATCCACACAAGTGGACCTTGTTGGAGTATACGTAATTGTAAAATGTAGCATCGTGCTACAGATGGCGTTTACTGGGCCATTTGTAGTATTTTCTAAAACTCACTGTTAAGACGGCAGGTAAAAGTTGGTCTGTGTTCTGTCGGAGCTACCTGCGACGCGCTAATGAGATCCAAAAAGATCCAAATCGCGATCCGCGTCTGGCAGTTTCGACAGAATACAGACCACTTCGAATTATTTTATT
>NW_020440953.1:5257-8056 GCF_000699045.2 Agrilus planipennis
GGGGTTCAAAGTTAATAAATATGCCAATTTTTATACATTTCTAGGCATGTAAATATTTATATAGTCATTCTTAAACAATATTCAAAGGTGAAACTAACGGAAAATACATAAAAATATTGAGAAAGTTATATAAGACATTATTTAAATATCTTTATCAATAGGGTAGGTTAGGTTAGGTTAGGTTAGGTTATCGGATTTTGTTCAAGCGACCACCCTCTTTCGATCCCCGACCTCCACCCGCTTGAAAATAATTATTTTATTGAATTTATTTGAATTATAGTGTATGAAAATTGTCAAAATAATCAACTTTCATCCCCCGTAACTTTTTATGGGGGTGAGACTACCGCAAATTTTTTATGGGGTTTTACTCAGGTGATCAACTTCTTTCGGTCCCACTTACACTCTTTTGATCCCCCCTACCCCCTTCCCCATTTAACCCCCATAACTTTTTATGGGAGTGAGACCGCCACGAACTTTTTATGGTACAGTGGTGGGGGAGACCTCCTCTTTCGATCCCACCCACCCAGCCATCATCTAGACATTTACCGAATGCCCAAATGTTCATCTCAACCTTTAACAACGGGGTGTACATTCTAGCGAAATGGTGAATTTGTATCTTCTTTACGTAACCTGATAAAATCTGAATTTAATTATAGAATACTAATTCATAATTGTTAAATTCTCTCAAGCAGGACCAGTATATTGTAAAACGATATCGTTAATTTTTGTTGCAGTCACCAAGTAAGGTTAAAGGGGTCACTTAATCATCTGAAATTAATCACTTTCACTTTGACACATGGCAGTTATTAATATTCTTATCTCTGTTGTGTTTTGAATTAGCATAATAATATTCCGCGATACATGCAAAGTTTATAAAACGATGTAATTTGTATTAAATCTCATGTAAATATGGAATTTATTTGCTGGCCATATTAACATAAATATGCGTTGTAGGTGATTTAAATGTACATGTTGAAACATCTCCGTCTGACAAAGAATTAGCAATGTTCTGGCTTAATAAATATGAAATAAATTTGATGGTATAGCATCGAAAATAATAAAATTAGCTANTGTTTAGCTATTAAAAATTGAGGTCAAACAGAAATTAGATTACGAGAAGTTTAAAATTTCGTACTTCAATAGCAAGATTTTTTTAATATTTGTGAAAATGTACTAGAACATTCTAGAATGTTTCTAGTATTGTCATTCGCATGTTCTTGAATAACCATAGGATTATCCACAAGTAGAATGTTATAGAGCGTGAACTGGACTGGAAGAATCGATAACATTCTGGAATGTTCGAGGACCATTTCGAGCAGTACTCTAAATAAAAAATGGTTGAAATCTCCTCTAATGTTTGAGATTTCTCCAGTATGGTGTACATTTGTATTTGCGAAACTACTACTAAACACCAGTTTGGAACAAGCGAGAATCTACTAGAATGTTCGTGAATGTTTCTGGCGTTGTTATCAGCTGGAATGATCTTAAATGTCAAGAATTGTCCACAGGTACAATGTTCTAGAATGTGAAGTAGACCGGAAAATCGATAGCAATCTAAGATGTGCTGTAAATAAAAAAATGGTTGGGATGCCGGATCCTATAAAAGTACCTGATCCGGCAGGTACCGGATCCAAACCGGATATACTCGGCCCATTTCATATCATAGTAAAAAGAAAAAACAAAAGCTACTATTTTTTTATCTTTTAACAAAAAAATAAGTTAGTATACAATGGTAATAGGAAGACTGACAGTTAATTTTTTCCATTTTAGTTACAGTTTGAATTTATAAGCCACTTTTTTCCATTTAAGCAATTTCGGTCCNCAATTTTGTTAAGTACTTCCATGTAAACATTTTGATTTTTATGTTTACATCTAATAAATCCAATAAAAACATATATAGAGACATCTTAATTCGCAAGTATATAGCATATGGCCTGTAATGTGTCTGTATTAAGCTCATTCACTGTTTCTTTAAGCAGTGTCATCTAATTGTTTAATAGTCTTGCATATTTTTAATTGCCAGTCAAGCAGTTGGGAAATTTTTATTGAATTGGTAGACTCATGTTAAATTGGTGAGACTAACTAAACAACTATAACTGTTTAGCTATTAAAAATTGAGGTCAAACAGAAATTAGATTACGAGAAGTTTAAAATTTCGTACTTCAATAGCAAGATTTTTTTAATATTTGTGAAAATGTACTAGAACATTCTAGAATGTTTCTAGTATTGTCATTCGCATGTTCTTGAATAACCATAGGATTATCCACAAGTAGAATGTTATAGAGCGTGAACTGGACTGGAAGAATCGATAACATTCTGGAATGTTCGAGGACCATTTCGAGCAGTACTCTAAATAAAAAATGGTTGAAATCTCCTCTAATGTTTGAGATTTCTCCAGTATGGTGTACATTTGTATTTGCGAAACTACTACTAAACACCAGTTTGGAACAAGCGAGAATCTACTAGAATGTTCGTGAATGTTTCTGGCGTTGTTATCAGCTGGAATGATCTTAAATGTCAAGAATTGTCCACAGGTACAATGTTCTAGAATGTGAAGTAGACCGGAAAATCGATAGCAATCTAAGATGTGCTGTAAATAAAAAAATGGTTGGGATGCCGGATCCTATAAAAGTACCTGATCCGGCAGGTACCGGATCCAAACCGGATATACTCGGCCCATTTCATATCATAGTAAAAAGAAAAAACAAAAGCTACTATTTTTTTATCTTTTAACAAAAAAATAAGTTAGTATACAATGGTAATAGGAAGACTGACAGTTAAACAAATATCATTGATATT
>NW_020440953.1:9726-11119 GCF_000699045.2 Agrilus planipennis
AAAATGTTTAATTATTTGCTCCTTCTCATGATTTGACTCTTACTGGTACATGAGTCAACTTACCCCGGGCATATGGTCTACCTACCCCGGGCCAGGGGTAGATTGACTAAGATTTAATATTTTGTAAAATGCATTAAATCATCACTATTATACTAAACTAAGAACTAAATATTACATATTTTTATTAGGTTAATAGATTTTCTATCAATTAACATGCTTTTCTTGTCTATATTCATTAAAACACAAAAAAATATGAACTATTCAGTAAAAAACTAGTCAACCATCCCCGGTCTCCCCTACCAATTTTTCCCAGGATGAAATAGCAATTCTCGGTATTACGTAAGGATCAAAAATACTCCCTCCAAAAAGACTTTAATTTTGTGTCATGAGAACTACATCTAATTCAGCGTAATTATGTGTATAAATAGAGTAAAAAAGATGCATCGACCCCACTATTTTATAATTAATGTATGCAGCGGTTTAGTGCGAAGTGAGTGACCGGGCCCGATCGAGCGATGCGAGTGGTCTCTCATCGCGTTTCTAAAATTCGCGTGTTCCAAATTTAAATGGCCAGAGGAAGCGGATGAATGAATTTCGGCGCTGAAATAACAAACCGCGCGTTCGAAAATCCGTTATGCGTATTTATATTTAAATATGACGAAACCAGACTTTTAAAGCCGTCGTTATAGTAAACAGGTACACATGTCCATTGGTACAGCCTTTGGATGTCTAATTACGCTATATTTGACATTCTGAACATCTCTTCCAATGTCCACATCGACAGTTTGTCATTCATACATACAACAAAAAATGCCTACAAAAGAATAAATTATTCAATTGTGTTATTCTGTAACGGAATTCCGTTCACATTTGGTAAATACGCCAGCAGTCTACTTAGGTACTATAAATACTAGAGTAAGCTCGTGGTGTTTCTCTTTGAAGTTTGAATTGCTAAAGATAAGTAGAACTGACCGTTACTAATCATACAATGATATATATCTCGCAACACTTGTACCATTCTTATCTTAATTGGGCATAATGAATGCACCTTCTATTAATAATATTTTTTAAACATTCTAGTGTCTACTTTTTATTGTTAAAGAAGTGAACAAATGGACAGAATAGTGACCACCCTGATTTGTTTTTGTTTTGTTTGTTTACGTGCTTACTACGTAGTAGCTACGGCATGGATTCAGTTCGACATGTCGATATCCTTATTTAAACAAAGACGTTATCAACAGAGATGTGTTTTATTGAAAATACTTGCATTAAAAATGGAAATACAAAATTAAAAATACCTATAAAATAATTCGAAGTGGTCTGCATTCTGTCGAAACTGCCAGACGCGGATCGCGATTTCGATCTTTTTGGATCTCATCAGCGCGTCGCAGGC
>NW_020440954.1:0-1648 GCF_000699045.2 Agrilus planipennis
TCTTTATATTCGCTCTTTCCCTACTTTTTCTTCCCTTGCATACCAGTATTTTTGTTTTACTTTTATTTATTTTCATACAGTACTGATCTGTCAGTCTATCTCTAGGTCCTCCTTACTAGATGCTAATACTGCTATATCATCTGCAAATCTAAGCATTCTAATTTTTTGCCCCTGTATATCTATCCCTACAGTTGTACTGTCATTAATGATGTTGATGGCGTCTTCGATGTATAGATTAAAAAGTAGCTGTGACTGTGTGCATCGCTGTCTGACTCCCTTTCTAACAGAATAATACGTATTTCGGATGAAAATAAAATAAAAACTCAGCAAGTAAACAAATAACTTCTTATTAGATGAGTCAGTGTAGTTGTATTCGAATAAAATCTCTCTATTCTTAGTTGCCTGACTACGACGAAGACAAGGACAAGGAAAGGTAACGATTTTAATACTTTATATATGTGGATAAAGACGTAGTCTAGAAAATCTTGACTGTCCTACTTCAGTTGTAATATAAGGACTACCGAGAAAAATGAACGATATCATTTTAAGAAATATTATTTCGTAAAAATTACTTTGGTCTTTATTCTTACTTTCCGAGTACGATTTGTTACTAAAGGGATGCTGCTAAAAAATTAAATAAAATTCCATTTCTAATTGCTGACCTGTAAAGCAAACTAATTAGTGTCGGATACCTCAGAATTTTTCAGCAAACTGGGTGTTGTCTTTTCATTATTGTTAATTTTATCTAAAAATATCACCATCGTGAATTTTTCTTAGACAAAGAGATTCTTTCCGTGAAACACCTGCGTCTAATTTCCAAAACTTCTAGAAATGCAAATCTACCTGAAACTACTAATGTAAACTTAATAAATAATTCGATAAGCACACCCTGATAACAGTTCAAATAAAACTAAAATATAATCTATGTATATAAAAGAAAGTCGTGTTAGTTACACTATTTATTACTCAAGAACGGCAGAACCGATTTGGCTGAAAATTGGCGGGGACGTAGCTTATAACCAGGAGACGGACATGGGATTCTTTTTATCTCGTTCCCGTGGGAGGGAGGAGTGGTGAGGAGGGGTTGCAATGTTTAAATGGAACATACGAGGGCGGTTCAATAAGTACCCGTGTTAGAAATGAACACACCTTTTTTTTTAAAATTTTTTTTTTATTTTTCAACATAGTCCCCTTTTAGAAAGATACACTTCTCCCAACGACCCTGCCATTTATTATCACTCCAAAAAACAAGATTTGTCGAACTATCCAAAATCCCCTGTCTCGGCGATGACTTCCTCGTTTGAGCTAAATTTCTTTCCCGCTAGTCATTTTTTCATGGTAGGGAACAAGACGAAGACGTAGGGAGTCAAATCGAGTGAGTACGGGGTGTGCGACAGTAAATTCATAACGTAATTCATGCAGTTTGGCGGCAACAACTCCTGATGAATGTACCGGTGCGTTATCGTGTTGAAAACGCACCTTTTTTTTCGTCAAATGCGTCCGTGTCTCCTTCAATTTTTTGTCAAAGCGGTCCAATAACTCACTGTAGTATTGTCCAGTGATCGTTCTTCCTTTCCCTAAAAAATCCGTAAAATGATTTCCTCGGTAACAACGTTTGCCAGGCTTCCTGGTCGCTCCTATCAAAAAC
>NW_020440954.1:2508-3485 GCF_000699045.2 Agrilus planipennis
TGAAGGTGAAAATCAAAATAAACACTAAATACAAAACACAGATGAAAAAAAAAACGTTAATCAATTTTATGTGCGTGATTTTTAACCTTTAACAATAGTACTTATTATTTTACTTTTTTTCGTTATTATCACTCTGAATGCCACTCCTGAACTATATTAGGCTATTTGTAAATACCTAAGTAAATAACCGAGGAAACAAGAATGAACCATTTATTGTATCTGAACGTAAGACCGATAGAGCGAATGTACCACCCTCTTATCTGGGTATTTTTAGTTTAAAAAGAAAACAGGCTTCGTTCTCTCATCTCTATCATACAATGAACCGTTAGGGTTTGACTATCATCTTTTTTCGTGAAAAATATAATTCTATAGTTAAATTTAAATTTTTTGCAGAGAATTGCATGTTCAACAAAAATCATGATATCTAAGTACTAAGATGAAAATTTGAGTCGCTTTAGTGTCTTGTGAATAATTTTTAATAAAAATAACAACAAAACTATTTAAACAATTAACAAAATTTATGTACCAACAAAAACACAACCCGAACCAAAGAGACAAAAAAAATATAATACAATAGACAAGATACACAAAGAAATAACAATAACAATGTAGAACACGAAAAGAAAACCAACTAAATATAGAAACGAGCTGGGCGAGACTGTCTGATTGCCGAACGTAGAGAATACAAATTAATGACTCAATAGGGATTTTAAGAGTTTTTATAGTAGGAAAATGTTAATAAAAAGAGAAAGAATATTCAAGATAGAAAAAGACTGGTAATAAGGGTTGAAGACACGAGTTTACAGAAATACGTATTTATTGAAGAGGTTGAACAGTATAGAATTTGAAGTAAGGGAATCAAGCGAAAACCATCTATTATTAAGGGGTGCATGTAGGAGCGTTTGGAGTTGGATTTCTAGGTAAAGGTGATTAGTGACAATAGAATAGAAGTAGAAAGAAAGCAAAGGCTTACGAAA
>NW_020440955.1:0-1332 GCF_000699045.2 Agrilus planipennis
TAAACTTTTCTTTATAAAAATGGCACGTCGATACGTAAAGGTTCGCCATCCCTGTTCTAGACTGTTCTTTGGCGTTCCATTGTTTACATCCAATCAATTGCCAAATCAATGACACATCAAAGAAAGTATTTTTTTGATAGATTTAATATCATCTGAATCATCATAATATTTAGAGTCCAATGAGTTATTTGACTTTGAAATTATCCATTTATTCTATCTATCGCTCCCTATAACTTCATATAAAACGTTTTTAATATCTTGGTTAATGCTTAATTGCGCTGGATTGTTCTCTATCATAACAATGAAAATAATGGAGCTGAATCATAATTTAATGGCCGGTTGTTCCAATAACACTCATATCGCTAAATCTAAACGTTGATAAAGGATTTTAACAGTTATTATTCAAAGAATGTAATCGATTTTACCGTGAATGTTACGCTCAGTTAAATATGAAATCTAAACCTAGCATAAAATCAAATGTTTCTGCGAAACTTCGATACAAACAACATATTTTCCTAGAAAAATTAAACTGAAAACGTTTCTTGAGAAATTCAATGAGGTGTCCTACTTTGCGTTATTTATTTATTTGAATAGTGGAAGAAAAAACTAGGAAATTTTCAAGAGGTATTGGTAACCCTTTTATTATTTCCTCGATATTGCTTCGATAACTAAATTTGTAGACACTATTATACGTATTAATATTCTGTTTTCAGATAAATTTTATTAAATATGGGTTATTATAAGGAATCAAATGCGTCAATCCGAAAACTGATGGCCAAGCGCACACTTCCACTCCTTCCTGTCCAGAACCAATCTTCGCATTTCCTCAAAATTAAAGCATACCTCATCCCCAATTAACTATTTTCGAAAAGTAGATAAGATAATCTAGTCCAGGTTTTCTTTTTTTCCATTTATGCTGCTATTTCTGTTTCCAATATGTCTCTAAATAATTCTTGGTAAATGTCTAGATGATGGCCCTCGCCCCCGAAGAGGGTGGGGGTGGGTTGGATCGAAAAAAGTTCCAGGAACTATTATAAAAATAGGAGACGAGAAGGTAAATGTCTAGATGTTGGTATCGAAAGAGGAGGTCTCCCCCACCACTGTACCATAAAAAGTTCGTGGAGGTCTCACCCCCATAAAAAGTCATGGGAGTTAGATTGGGGTGGGGGTAGGGGGATCGAAAGAGGGTAGGGGCATCGAAAGAGGTTGGTCACCTGAGTAAAACCCCATAAGCAATTTGCGGCGGTCTCACCCCCATAAAAAGTTATGGGGGTTGAAAGTTGATTATTTTGACAATTTTCATATAATGCAAATAAAAATAATCAACTTTCA
>NW_020440955.1:2306-3469 GCF_000699045.2 Agrilus planipennis
TAGTGTCCGACCGAAAGTTCGGTTTCGGTTTCGGTTTCGGTCGAGTTTCGGCAAAAAAACGAGTTTCGGTCGAGTTTCGGTTTCGGCGGCAAACCTGCCGAAACTACGACCGAAACCGAAACTGCGTTCGGGAGTTCTCGCGCTCTGCTCGGTCATGTTCGGCGCGTTAAATTCCATCCAAGCGAAGTATACTATACTTACTCAAATAAACATCTCACCTATTTTAAGTATTTTTAAGTATTTCCTTAAATGAGGGATTGTTATTTTGATTTGATTATCATTATGTGAAAATGTCAAAGACTGCACAGCTATGTGATTTAAAGATAAAAAAATAAAACTGACTGATTATAATAACGTTTTCTTTATTTTTCTCGCAAAACATGATCCTTATAAGGAAGTTTCGGTTTCGGTTTCGGCCGAAACTGAGACCGTTGCCGAAATTCGGTTTCGGTCGTAAAACCCAGTTTCGGTCGGACACTACTTTAATCTTATACCTTCAAAGCCTCGTTTTCATCCCACACGGCATAGACTATCGGAGCTTCATTACATTCACACACAAATCCATTTTTTCTAATATATTAAAAAAATTCACATCCATGAACTCTTCTATGAAAACTTCTTCCAAACATGACTTGGTTACCATTTGGGTACAGACGGTGGGCATCTCTGGCCAAAATTATTATATGTAATAAATAGTCTGAATTGATTTTGACACCAGGATCTGCAAAATGAACACTTGTTTTGCCTTTAAAGGGACGCCAGCCCAAACCATAACAACTTTGAAGTGATTTTCTCGCCTTTCAAACACTTCAAGTTTTGGGTTCTTCTAATCGCGGCTCACATGTTGGATTATTCGGTTACCATTCCGATTTTTCATGCAAAACCAAGCTATTGTAATGAAATACTTCTTCAACAATTTATATAAAGTCAGCGGTCTCAATCGTTAAACCTTACCCTGCTTTCTGGTCTTCTTCTTTAGTGTTTTCTTAATGTGATAACATGTATTTGATTTACATGCCTTGAACTTCTTCACCATTGATTTAGTTTACTGGTTAGTTCTTTGAGGATTTTTAATTTTGATGTTGTCTTTACTAGATTGTGTTTTAATTTTTTGGTTTGATTTCTTTGATTGTTGGATCTTTTTTGAAGTACTGATTTATCCT
>NW_020440956.1:0-3467 GCF_000699045.2 Agrilus planipennis
TTTAGACGAATATGGCCCTGTACAGCATGTAATTTAAATGAATATTTTCGAAGATATTACAGATTTAAAATGCAAGGACATAGCGGTTGCGGCGGTATGGGTCGGGGGGCCGATTTGTATTGTCTAATGACAAAAGCTGTGAATATTGTATATAAAGACATTCTGTAGTATATTTAGTATCAGCATTGCACCCGTGCGAAGTTGGGGCGGGTCGCTAGTAATATTATAAATTATTTTGCTTGGACGCATTAATACCTTATAATAAAGTGTTTATTGCAGATGAATAAACCCTAGAAAACGTATTCATGTTTTTCCACAATGTATAACTGTTAAGGTAGAAACACCATTAAGAGCGATACGGAAAATCTATAAACTAGAAGGGAAAATGGAGTTATTCAGTCACAAAGCTTCTGGATGAAGAAATTTCCGTCGTTCTCCGCCTTGAACTCGATCCGCTTCTAAAATAATTTTAAATTACTAACTTTAACTGAAGTCGCTCGTTAAAACTTTAAAATCCTTCCTGAATAAAGTTATGTGTATGTTTTGAATAAAATAATTAATTATTTTACTTTTTCGTTTCAGTAACCACGGCAACGTCGACAAGCAACAAGTAGAATCGAGTGGTTCGGAAAGTGAAGCGGAACCGAAACATCCCTCTTATCCATCGGCTTTACCCGTTATGCCTGCTCAGTTGAACTACGCGTCATTAGCAGCCCCTAATATGAGTCAACCGATTTATCCCGGTCCCGGTGTACTACACGACTATCAGACTTTGTGACAGTGGTTTATAAACCCTTCTGATCAAAATAACGTTCAAAATGTACCGTAATGTTTAACTTGTATGTATACATACATAAAGACCTGAAACATTATTATGTCATTGATTCTACAGCATAAAGAAATGTACAAAGAAAAAGACAACGAGCAATCTCAACCACTAATGTATTACTACAAAAATAGTTTGAGATCTTCATTGCTTCATATGGGTACCCTTACACCTATTTTTTATAAAGACATTTTATAATTTCTACTTTTCTAAAGTAGTTAAATAATATGTTAAATATAATCTAGTAAAAGTCCAGTTGCATGAGCATCTTTGATAATTTTTTATGGATATTTTGTACTAAACATTTACGGTCAGTTAAGCAGTAACCCACAGTGAGACAGTCAGTAACAACTTAAAACATTCATAAGCATCCAACCTAATTATACTCATCGTAATAGGTTTTATCTTTGAATGCAAATTAGAATAAATGACATTAACTTCTCATTCATATTTTGGGCACATCTTTTGACTATAATCCTTTGCGAGTAATTTAGAATAAACAAAAATCTTTCCATCCACAATTTTTGCACACTATTAAGCATTAGTTCTACAGCAAGTATCATAAAAAAACATGAGGATTTTACGATATTAGTTTATTTACACAATTTTAGACTGTGATTGATTTCGGTGCTGCTTAACTACTAAAAATGTTTAAATTTTTTCTTCTAATTTGACTAAACTATAATACTATGTTACCCAGCAAGGGAAGCAAGTATACCACTCCCTTCAGAATGCGGAAAAGGGTGTGGTGTCTTCCCGAAACTCGTATACCATTTTTTAGGATACCCCTGCCCGAAAGTACGACTTTTTCTGATTTCGGGACAGGGCATGACACAATATCGCATACGGGCTTCGGGAAGAAAATACAGCACCCTCCCGGAGGTTTGTCGTCCTTACCGGGAGAGGTGACGATTCATACCCGGGAAGAAAATGTCCTACTTTCTTCCCTTGTTGCGTAATATATTGTTAATATTTACACTGAAAATTATACATATTATATAAAGGCGCGTTTAGACTAAGTCGAGTAATTGATAAAGTTGCTCATAAGCCAATTCGCTTCTATTTAAAGCGATATTAAAAAAGGCTCTCAGCAAATGCTTGTTTACCCCTTTACCCCACACCACCAATATTCTTGTGTTTTCAAAGTTTGTAATCTAAAGTTGTGTGTGAGCATTACTTTATATATTTATGTATTGTACGCCACTGTCTTTTGTATAGAATTTATTGTTTTTATTCGCTTAGTCTAAACCAAGAGCGTATCCGGAAATAATTCAGGAGGAGAAGGGAGGAAGGGGGAATTAAGTTTTATACATCTACATTTGAACACTTGATTGACTTTTTCACTTGTTTTTTGCCGTAAAAAAATATTACAGCTTTTTTCTATACTGACGATTTTTTTTACACAACTTTTTGCAATTTTTCACACTACAGAATTAAACCATAAGTCATGGAGCTCATAATGAATAAAGTGATTTGTGATTTCCCTCCTCCCCCCTTTTTGATCTGCCACTGGTCTAAGCTCAAGGTTTATTTTCTTTATTAAAAACAATCGTGACTGCTTCACTTTTGTATGTTTTGAATCAAAATGTAACGTTTCTTGAAGTTAATGTACTAATTAATTAATACATACTTCTATATTAGGTACCTACTTGATATTCTAGAAGGGTTTATAGAGATGGGAGTGAATAAAAGTGAATTTAATTATGTACTTCCTTAAATTTACGACATACTTAGCTGTTGTACATTAGATTTTTCGACATTTGTTATGTAATTTCGTAAAAANTGTAATTTCGTAAAAAGTTGTAAATATTATTTATTCTTGGTCTTGTTGTTTTTTCCTAGAGTGTATTACGTACATTTCCAACTCAAAAAAAAAAAAGAAAAACTGTCTGTACTTTTATCATTTTATCGTTAGAAAATGCACAATATTTTTCGAAACGGTTAATTTTAAACGCTTTCGAATTGAGGTTTTTAACTACTTATTAATTGCTGTGTATGTACAGGATGCCTTTGATTAAGTAAATTATGGCTACTTACCTTCACTATACGTAAATCACAAAGCAATGCACATAAACGTTTGGCAGTATTTTAATTACGAGAAATTGATTAAACCACGAACTCAATAAACTTTTAGTAGTTAACCTGTGTTTTATTACCGAATAGTAAGATAATCACCTTAATTCCTAATGCATAAAGCATCAAGTAAATCATCACTAATTATATGTACTCATGCAATTTGTTTGATAAATGAAATACAATTTTGTATATAGGTATTTATTTTTGAGCTGAGGATAGGAATTCATTAGAGCGGCTAATAAAAGTTTTTATTTAAATAGTTTATACTAAATAACAAAGAACTTTCTCCAAAATTGCTGTCAAGCGATGGTATACTTTTGTTGTTGTTTTTGCTAAATGCATTTATACAAAAAGGAAGTATATTTACTAAATATTCATACAATTTTTGTTGCATATTAAAACGCAAAAGCGCTCATAAAGGAAACAGTCTGTAACTTACCTTATAAACTTGCTTTAATATCATTGATAAATGCCTAGATAACATAAAGGAAGATATGCAATTGTGTGATAAGTAAAAGCACTTTAATAAAAAGTTTAAATTGTTTTAATCGGAATATTAAAAACC
>NW_020440957.1:0-452 GCF_000699045.2 Agrilus planipennis
GAATTTCGGCAACGGTCTCAGTTTCGGCCGAAACCGAAACCGAAACTTCCTTATAAGGATCATGTTTTGCGAGAAAAATAAAGAAAACGTTATTATAATCAGTCAGTTTTATTTGTTTATCTTTAAATCACATAGCTGTGCAGTCTTTGACATTTTAACTTAATGATAATCAAATCAAAATCAACATAACAACCCCTCATTTAAGGAAATACTTTAATTGCGCCTTAAAAATACTTAAAATAGGTGAGATGTTTATTTGAGCAAGTATAGTATACTTCGCTTGGATGGAATTTATCGCGCCGAACATGACCGAGCAGAGCGCGAGAACTCCCGAACGCAGTTTCGGTTTCGGTCGTAGTTTCGGCAGGTTTGCCGCCGAAACCGAAACTAAACCGAAACTCGTTTTTTTTCCGAAACTCGACCGAAACCGAACTTTCGGTCGGACACTAGTT
>NW_020440957.1:1354-3468 GCF_000699045.2 Agrilus planipennis
TAACGTTTTAAAATCTGATTCTCGTGGTGTACGTCTTGGTTTGTAGTATTTTCTTGTACGTAAATGCACCATATCAGTCATAACAAGCACAACACTGGGACGACACAACTAAAGATTAGTTTACAAGTCCTTTTAGATAGATTTTAACACCAAAACAGTCCTACAAATATATAAATTTTTACGCATTACCACATATTGACGCAGTGGCCAGTTAAAGCGTAAGACAGTTTTAAGAGTTTCAGCTTCCTCAAGATTGTTATGGTTGGAATAATTCTCCTGATTTGAAATTTATCGTCATGGTAGGGTTGTCAGTCCTAACACTGGCTGGACACGCACCTCCACTCTTTTCTATCCTGAACTTATCTTCGCATTTCCCTACAACAATAATCTGATCTAGGTCTACTTCTACTCCACTTAACTTCTGATTCTATTTCTAATATGTATCCAATAGCCCTCCATGTATGAGAAGGTATTCTAGTAACCTATCTCACCTATTTTGTATTAACTTCCATTGCGCCCTCTGTTCTCCTACTCTTTTTAATGTCTTCTAATTTCTACCCTTCTCTATCCAGAGTACCCGTCATCATTCGCCTATAACACCACATTTCGAAAGCTTCTAATCTTTTATTTTTCTTCCATCCTGAATTAGCTGACTTCCTAGATACCGAAAATCAGTCACTTCTTCAAAATTTTCATCTCCTATCATTATGGTCACTCTTTCCCTACCTTTTCTTTTCTTGCATACCAGTACCTACCTAGTTTTGTATTACTTTTACTTATTTTCCGTTTTGTCAATACCGCTTCCATTCTATATAAGGCTCCAATTCCTGCTTGCTAAGTGCTAAGACTACTACATCATCTGCAAATCTAAGCATTCTAATGTTTAGTTTATGCAAGGAAATTTTCCCTGCCATAATATAACCCTTAAGAGATGAAAATTAAATGTAATGATTTAGTAAGTGGATTTATGTTTTGTACTTTTCAAAATCACAGAAGTCAATAGTTACTCTCAACATTAACCAGTTAATGCTAAAAAAATATACTATTAAAAAACTGTACATAAATCCTATTCTTATGATTTATTTGAGTTTTAATTAATTTTGCGGAAGCATTTTTATGATTTTTATAAAATTAAGGAAACATTTTAATTCATCTTATTCATTAGGGTTGATTTCATTCATCCTTGCAATATTAATTAAAAGAAACTTCTAACGCTACTATGACTGCAATGTTAATGTAACTGGTCCAAAACGCATCCTTTTTAAACAAAAAGGAATATATAGATTTATAAATATTTCAGTAAAAATATATTTACTTTTTATATTTCCTTTTGTTTCCTAGATAATGATAATGACCAGGCCGAACCATTGCTTAAGGATTACCTATCAAAGATTTTCTAAACAAACTGTAGGGTACCTACTGAAAGGTGAAATGAATGCCTATATAAATTAGTACTCATCCATTTATTTCCATTCCTAATGTGAAAGCACACTGATAAAATATACAATTGATGCTCTGTTTAGTATCTCTGGTTAGTTCGTATATCAAAAGCGAATATTTCAGCGTACGAAGTACCATTGTGAGTCTCGTCATTAGGTGCATTCAGGATGAAAGCGCAAATATAAATTGGATGTGAACTAGCTCAGATAAGATTTCATCCATGCAACCATCATATGAATGCGTACTTATTCCTATTTTTACATGCAAATGCCACAAAAGGAAAATAGGGCAAACTTTAATGCCATGAGTAAAATTTATTATGGACAGGTTCGTTTTTCCGACTAATATAAATAGTTTTTTCGATTCTGTATGGTAATGCGTTTTCAGTTACTAACTAAAATCATTAAAGAAGCCTCGAAAATTTTAAAGAGCCCCTCAAGAATTTAACATCATTCGAAATAGAATTGTGCTATATGATCTTTTTATCCACAGCAATATTTAATGTATACGTTCATATTAATTAACTAATAAAATCTGCTATAGTTCAGGTTGATATACTTTCTGTAGCGATGTGAACTCCAGTTTGACCGGCGCAAAGTAGAAAAGAACAGCACTAGGCCAGAAAAGGAAGGAGACAACTCTCGGCCAAACTCTTAACCGGCGAGGAGCGTATA
>NW_020440958.1:0-2070 GCF_000699045.2 Agrilus planipennis
TTAAATCTCCATTATTAATCAGCTATATATGGTTAAACTTAATTTATAGCCTTGCAGTATTAAAATATTCTCTAATGGAAGCAAAAATTCATTACCTATTCTTCCTTTACATTGCCGGATGAAACATGAATAACCTCTTTTTTATATTAGAAAAAAAAACCGATAAAGAGAAGAAAATTTCTAAGTTTTGTGAACGTTTTAGCTTACTGCCTGTATAGTATTCAATGTAACACTAAACAATTACTTTTTGGGAAACCTGATGAATATGTATACATCCAAATTCCAAAGCAAACAAACGTAATTCATATGTATACTTCTATCTAAGGTAAATGTGAAAAATAATTATCATTACGGTCATGATCCGAATTATAATGATGTGAAAGTAGCATAAATTAATTTGGCAAAGCACAATAATAAGATACAAAAACTTCTAAGATTTCTACTTTTAAAGTATGAAAGACAACATATCATTCATTAAGTAAGAATGCTCCCAAGACCAGCAACCAGAAGAATACTTTGCGAGATTGTTAAATGAATGTGCTTATTTAGATAGTGGTTTTGATTAAATAAACATATAATCATTCTGGCAAATATAATACAGTATACGTTCGAAGTAACATTGTGTAAGTAAGCTTCTGTTAAAATATATTTCATTCATGAAGCCTAACGTTTTAAAATTATTTGCATACCATAAGGAATAGCAATACCATTTATGTATGTGAAAAGAACATAGTGCAAATAGCGATTAATTTTAGCTACGCGAGTTATATTTTACTTTCACATTCAAGTTTTTCTTGTTACAAAATTAATGAAGCGATATTGCCACTGTCACGTGGGTGAAATCTTAGAAACTTTAGAAATTATAATTCTATCATTCTTATTAATTTAACGACATTTTTAATACTGTAAATGCGAACAACTATGACATTTTTAGTTACTAACAGTGTTTAATATGCAATATTAATGTGAAAATCATCATAATCATAAGGTCGTCAGTCCTAAGAATCCATAGTTTCTTTAGCTTGGGTTCATCTAATAAGTGATGTTCGTCGTGGATTATATGCATTTATTAGCAGATCGCAATATAGTTTTCAGTCTTACACAGCTGGCGTATCATCATCATGATCATAAGGTCGTCAGTCCTAAGACTGGTTGGACACGCACCTCCACTCCACTCTACTCCATATTTCTATCCTGAGTTAATCTTCGCATTTCCTTAAAACTAGAACATCCACATCCTTAACAATTTGCGAACAGTAATATAATGTAGGTCTATCTCTACTCTTCCTAACTCCCGTACCTGCACCTAATATGTCTCTAACTAGACCTTCATGTCTGAGAAGGTGTCCTACTAACCTATCTCGCCTATTTCTTATTGACTTCCATAGAGTCCTTTGTTCTCCCATTTTTTTTCTAAAACCTCTTCATTCCTAACCTTTATCCACGGTATCCTCATCGTTCTCCTGTAACACCACATTTCGAACGCTTCTAACCTTTTCTTTTCCACTGCGCCCACCGTCCATGTTTCGCACCCGTATAGCACCGCGCTCCAAACATAAACCTTTAACAATCTTTTTCGAATTTCTAAATTAACCGTTCGCGAGCATAGAAGTGACTTCTTTTTATTAAAGGCGACACGACCCTGCGCTATCCTCTGCTTAATATCCCTACTGCTGCTTCTGTCCTGACTTATCTGACTTCCTAGATACTTAAAATTAGTCACTTCTTCTAATCTCTCGTTTCCTATCTTTATATTCGCTCTTACCCTACTTTTTCTTCCCTTGCATACCAGTATTTTTGTTTTACTTTTATTTATTTTCATATAATACTGTTTTGTCAATACCGCTTCTATTTTATTTAAAGCTATCTTTAACTCCTCCTTGCTAGATGCTAATACTGCTATATCATCTGCAAATCTAAGCATACTAATCTTTTGCCCTTGCACATCTATCCCTACAGTTGTACTGTCTTTAATGATGTTGATGGCGTCTTCGATGTATAGATTAAAAAGTAGCGGTGACAGTGTGCATCCCTGCCTGACTCCCTTCCTAATATTTACTTCTCTACGTT
>NW_020440958.1:2963-3564 GCF_000699045.2 Agrilus planipennis
CATCAGACCAATATTAGTAAATAAAACGAATCTGGGTTCTCTATTAGTAAACAATAAGGAACGACAAGAAAACATTGAGAAAAGTGGTGTATACGATATTAAATGTAAAGATTGTGATTCTATATATGTAGGTCAAACGGGTCGTTCAATAAAAACACGTTTGGTTGAACATCAAAAAACAATAGCACAACACTCAAAAAATACAAATTTAGTGAACCATTTCATACAAAACAATCATATATTAGATATAAATAATTTAAAATTGTTACATACACAAAGTAAAGGAAAAAGATTGGATTTATTAGAAATGCTAGAAATCACAAGAGCAAACAACAATAACAAAACTTTATTGAATGACCAAATAGATTTTGGGGTATCCCTATTATTAAAAGCTGTTACAGGTAGAAGAGATTCAGAATAATAATATCAATAATATCTAGGTAGTTCGTTCCATTTAAAAGAAGAAATTTATTCATTTAAGTTAGTTTACAGTATAACTCTTTGATAATGGTATAACAGTCGAAACATATGTTAGAGGATTAAATATTAAATAAAAAATAGTGTTATTTCATGAATTATTTTGAAAAATGTTTCACTAAGA
>NW_020440959.1:0-3471 GCF_000699045.2 Agrilus planipennis
CCTGTCTATTGGAATCGTCTTTTCAACCAGTTCCAGACATCACAAGTACCAGAGGTAATTATTTATAATTTAATATTAGAACTAGAACCATTAAAAACTATTTATCAGAGAATGTTCTAGACTTCTAGATAACAGAGCTTGTGCGAAACTGGCTGAGCTTTCTCATCTACTACCTACTAACTACCAGAATAATATGACAAAAAAGTATAAACAATTACCGTATATAATTATGAAAGCACGGTAATAACAATTACTGAATTTATATTTCTGTTTGGTTAAATATGATATGCGCGACGGAAAAACTAAAATTTTGAAGAATCTCAAAATATGTAGTTTTGTAAAAATATTATTTCATCCACATAAACGTTAATGTTTATTTACGGGAAAATCTCTAAAATATAACGGAAAATTGCTGTTCTACACATTTTAGGAATATAATATAAGTGTCATAAAAAGGTTTTACTTATAACGGTATTAACGATTAATTGTTGCATACAATATCCAATAAATATATAATTTTATTAANGATTCTGGCAGTTCTCAATGTGAAGATCAAAGGTCTCAATGGCATCTCATCTTTTTGAGATACGGTCTCTTAAAGTTGCATTTTTCCGTAAGGACGACGCCTATGATATGTACGGCAGTATATTTTGGTAACTTAGATTAATATAAACATTAAACAACAAATAAAATGACTGGGTTGCATGCAACTGTACTTTGAAGTAAATGCGTGCATCATTATCATCCTTGGTCCAAAACCTTGACAATACACATAGCAACTTTAAGGGACCATATCTCAGAAAGTTGAGTTTTTTTTACGACTTAGGTCCATTTGAGATTTTTGATCTATACGTCGATAACTATCAGAAAATGCAAACTTTAAGAGAGTTTGCATCATAGAGGGTCATTTTCCGTAAGGATCTAGCGGCGTCATTTAATTTCTTTTATGGGGATGAAAAGAAGACGGTGGGGGGGTGACAGAAAAGAAGTTAGGAGGAGGATAGAAGAAACATATTAGAAGCAGTAGATCTTATGATGATGATGATGGCTGCTACTTAATAGCAAAGGTAAAACCACAAATAATTCTACCAATTGGACTTGATTTGCAAATATTAAGAATTCTAACTACTGAAAGTATATGCTCATCAAAACAAACGTACCTATCCCATATTATTCGGAAATAATATAGCTTTTTATTAATCTAACAAGAACTTTAACATGCACACAAAAATTTTATATAAATTCGATACTGCTTGAAAATCGTACTTTTGGTATCTACCGAAATTATAATTTAACGTTTTCTAATTAAACCATCGAGGTTCTCTACTGTATTATAAGATAATACTACTTATTTAGTGCGATTTTCTGAGACTTCCCAATTTCCTTCCCCTTGCAAGTTCCTAATGTCCTTTTGCAGTGTAAATACAGGCTAAACAACTACGGCAAAAACGAAAATATTTAGCTGTTATGCACGTAAGCTCAAAGAATTTCAGCATCAGGGCACCGATAGGTGTACCAACAAAATCAGTTGTTGAGTTCAGGGTGCGTTTTGTTATTTCTGTAGCGTTTAAAGAGGCGTTTGCTTATTTTATTTCCAGTTTAGTTTCGCCACTTGAAGCTGTTCAATGGCAATAGGGCCTCACAATGACATCAATCCGAATGGTATCTATTGTATCCGCTAGCGCTGCCCTTAGTCGTTCGTGGCACGGTTCTTTAAGGGCCCTACAGTGGCGGAACACCACCCCTCCTAACCGAAATCAACCAGAAACTATTTAATTAATCCCAATTTTTTAATGTCTTTAACCACCACAACCTTATTTACTCTTGACTATAAGCAATTACAATCATACTTATTCGTCGAATTAAAAACAAAAAAATTCCCAACGGCATTAAAAAGTAACACTTGTATAATTTAAAACGTTGATAGTTGCCGCATGTAAATTGGTATAATAGCAATTGTAAAAAAAAGCTTAGTCCGTAATTTTTACTATATACAAACTTTACATAGTGTAATGAATGCTGTATCGCTTCTTTAAATGACGAATTATATTTTGATGAAACGTTTTTTAATATTGACTTTTGTAAACATAGCGCAGTCAATTTATAGAAGCAATCTAAACAACTTAATGCCTCCTGAAATATACCTGAGCCTCCTCATTGTGTCGCTTTTATTGAATTAAGGATACGGTTTCCTTATTTGCGTCTTTATTCAATTTTTAAAGTGGTTTCTTGGCGCTCCTATGCCAACATGTTTTGATTGTATTACTATAAATAACATCCAATGTCTGTATTTATAATACTATATATCCAAATCATTTCCTATTGTCAATGCGTTCATTGAGAATAATCAGCGTGAATATAAATTACTGCTATTTTTCTTTTACTTTTTTTTTTTAATATTAAGCATTTCCTGATGATTTTAACAGCTTATATTGATTCGTTTATCGTAGAGCAACTGAAAGGTATTTTAAACAAATGTAATAACTAAATTGGAATTGTTTTTGGAGTCGATCAATACTTAATAAAATACCTATGTATTATTAACCCTCATGAATTTAATGGAATAGACTAAGGAACAAAGCTAACACATAGAAATTCAAGAAAGTGGAGAAAGTCAAGTTGACCAGAGGATTTCGAGTTATAGCAATAGGGTATGGAATTAAGAATTTATAGGCTACGTCATTTAAGGTAGTCATTAAAATTAGTGTACTAATATATAGATAAGTTCAGCGCAATGCGCGACTCCACCCTTCACTCTAATAAGACAAAATGGTAACGACAAGGGAAAATACTTATGCATTACAGAACAGACAGAGCCGTAACAAATAATTTCCAACANCAAAAGAAAAATACTGATAGAGTTTTATGTAGTCGACGATGACTTTTGACATCTATTTAGGACATCAAAGCGAGCAAAGTAAAGAGGTAAAATCTGTTGTTCGTCATTTTATATTTTACAATACCAAATAATCAAATAAACATATTCCCTCGACCATCAACAAAGCAGCCGTTGAACGATAAATTCCAAAATTAAACGTTGTGGCCAACCAAATTTTGTAGAGTGATTATTATTCATTATTTTATTTTCTACGGTCAAATTTCTTTAGAATCCATGTCATATATTTGTAGAAGTTGATTTATATTAGACTTCTGAATATCAGAACTGGAGAGCTGAATGTTGTGATCAGGCTAATTTTGTGGTCTAATTGGAAGCTACTTTATTTTGAATATCTGTCGTTGAACGATAAATTCAGAAACTAAATGTTATGACTCGGCGAATTTTGTGGAGTAATTATTGTTCATTATTTTATTATCTACCTAAACGCAAATTGTGGTCAAATTTCTTTAGAATCCATGTCATATATTGGTAGAGGTTGATTTAGATTAGACTTCTGAATATCTAAACTGAAAAGTTGAACGTTGTGTTCAGGTTAATTTTTTAATCTATTTTAGAGTAAATACAAGATTGTA
>NW_020440960.1:0-3459 GCF_000699045.2 Agrilus planipennis
TAATATTATCGCTTTGGCCAGGGTCTTGCAGAGTTTAATCTAGAATAATATGAACATTTATTTAAAAAAATAAAATGTCAACTAGAAAACTACTACCCGGGCCAGAGTCTTGCATATTTTAATTTAAATACGTCGGTAGGGCTGTGCAGGGAGTTTACTGCCTACTGATCTCAGAGGGATTATGTGAGCGATAGTGCAGTTGGAATATCTGGATAATTCACAACTGGCTGTAGTTCAATTTTTATATTGATATAACTTGAGGCAATTGACCCTATTGACTGGAAAATTAATCTTAGACTAATAAACGTAAAGATTAAGTATGTAAGATTATAAATTATTCTTTTAGATCGGTTGTTTCTAAAATTAAGGAGACGTTACCGTATTTTAAATTTCATGTACCTTATTATATTATTACAATAAATAATTTGAGATTATAGCCCTGAGGAACCCTACATACGAGTGCGAAACGTCTGTTAAAAGTAAATGATGATTCAAAGAATCCATGTTTTAGTAGTCATTTCTAACTATACCGATTTGAAAAATAAATTCTTGATTATTTTAACTTTCCCTCCCAAAATTTACATATCTACTGTAACCACTAGTCAAAACTGAACCCTATTGTTGTAGGAATATTGCCTGCTTCTGTGTTCGTCAGGGATCTGTGCATATTTTATATAAAAGTTTTACTCTTTAAAGGCATGTCCACTTTGTTAACAACTCTGGATATCTATAAATAAACTGTAGGTAACTAAATGTTAATATCATTCTTATTTTATCTCAATTAATCAATTCCTATAAGTAATTTAATAATAAAAAATACGAGATAGAGAGAAGTACATATTTTATACTATGTAAGCATCTACGTACTCTATATTCGAAACGAATCGCGGAGATATTTATCGAAACATTTCTTGTTTTTGTTTTTCATTTGCTATTACATATAAAATCTTTTCAACCGTCCATCCATTTAGTATGTAAGTCACGGTATGCCAATCCAATTCGTTAGGATTTTTTATTGTTTCTAAAATAGAAATCTAAACATTGAACAATTGAATTCTGGTGTATATTCTGTACAGAGAAGTAGCAATATGCAATTTACCTTGAAAAAGATTTATACTACTAAAGGTCAAACAGTTATCCAGTGTTAGTTGCTATAAAAAGTGTTTGTTTTTTTGTCCCTACGCATTTAGGTTTCAATTCTTGCAATGCATAATGTCTTGAAAAGTGTAAAATGAAAATTGATACGATTATTTTATTCAGAAATTCCTAAACAATTTTGTAATTGATTATTGTAGTAAACAAGAGTACCTAATTTTGTGAAGAGATTATATTTGAGGTCATTTGTTATGCCAACTCTTTCGAAAATCCGTGGAAATAACGCATAAAACCACATAAATTACGCATCTGTCAGTTTAATTGCCATCCACTAGTCCCACTATTAGAAAAAATCAATATTTATTATCACGACTATGAAACTTGAACGACAAATAACAAATGTAGCATAATAATAATAATATTGTAAAATAACAATTCAAACTTTAATCTTAACAATAAAAGTCATCTGCAAGACGTGCATGCATGTATCTTTGTGCCTTTATACAGACATAAATATAACAGTTTATACAGTTATACACGCAACGGTTATTTACATGAAAATAGAGTTACAATATAATTTATTAATGTGATACTAGTAGGCAAGTAAATAGCATGTGATTTTATGGCGCCCGTCTAAAAATAATTTCTGAAATATGCGGAAGAAAGGAAAGCATCTAAAGGATATATTACTTATATTTTGCACAAGTTTACTGGACTTGTGTTGAGAAGACAAGACATATACATAAGTATGATACTTGCATAAACTCTGAGCAATCTAAAGTGGCGGCTGAACTAATAAAACTTATTGAGTTTATCTTTGCAGCTGAAATTCAACAAAAATGCTGTACTATACTTCATTTACTTTCTCTAGCGATGTGCCCCTTCCAATATCTTGGATGCGCGCTGGCAAAATCGTAGGTACGGAAAAAAAAGCTCATTATACTCTCGACTCTTGTTCATCAAACGTACTTTTTTATACAGTACTTGCCAAAAATTTTGTTCAATCATGAATAGTAGTGCGAGTCGAAAACAAGCGTTAAAGCCTTTAATATGTCTTTAAATATAAATAAACATCTCGTTGATATTTTCAGTAGTAATTGGTACCAATAACAGCACATTTGAGCAATGCAGTTGTGGTGGATAAAATGGTCAATTTTTCAGTGCAGTACTGTACGGATTATACGCTCCTCACCGGTTAAGAGTTTGGCCGAGAGTTGTCCTTTCTTTTCTGGCCTGGTGTTGTTCTTTTCTACTTTGCACCGGTCAAAATGAAGGTCTCATGGCTACAGAAACTAAACGAAGTATACCTGCGAATCTCCCATATTTCGATAACACAGGGTACACTCTGAACCAACTAAAGTGGCGATTCATGCAATAAAACTGTCAACAACAGACCACCTTTGCTCATGTCTAAGTTCAATTAAAAAATTTTATGCTATTATCATTCAAAAGAAACACCTTTTATATTCTGCTATGTACCTGTGCTTACAAAACTCAAAATAGTTTGAAAACTTTCAGAAGGGTGTATTCAAAAGAATTCTACTCCTCTGTGTTATCGAAATATGGGAGATGCGCAGGTAGTACAACATTTTTGTTGAATTTCAGCTGCAAAGATAAACTCAATAAGGGCTATTCTCTCTTAATATTGTCACTAAATAAAATTCGGACCGTCTTTTTTATTTCTGCGGATGTTAGCTTTTCGACAAAATAAGCCGCCAGTTTAGATGACTCAAGAGTTTAAGTTCAGTCTTTCTTAGATCGTATCATGACCCAATGCCTGTTCCTAGGGCAGTTGCATTATTGACAACGAATCTAATGGCCAGCGCATCTTGGAAATTAAACCCATCCTTAACATAACGTAATCAAATTCAACAAAAACGTTTTACTTATAGTTTATTCAAAAATACTTACTACCATGGGTAAAATTCGTTCCCTTCAAGTGGTAACAACGATATTACCCGGACGTTCTTGATTATTATGACGTAAAATGACAGTAATTCATAAAACTGTCCCTTACAATGAATAATTTACGTAACAAAATGGCATTAACGTAAATTAACTTTGGTATAGGTTAATAACGATATTGACCGGTTATTATTCACGCAGTTTACATCTCCGACCCTATTTTATGTATAGGGGGAAAGTCAGCACTTACTTTTAAATCTGTATTATCATTAAGTCATCAGTCCTAAGACTGGTTGAACACGCAGCTCCAATCTTTCCTATCCTGAGCTAATCTTCCCTAAAACTAGAACATCCCACAACTTTAACTATTTGTGAATAGTAATCTAATCTAGGTCTACCTATACCCCTCTTAACTCCTGTTTCTGCCTCTAATATGTCTCTGACTAGACCTTCATGCCT
>NW_020440961.1:0-3456 GCF_000699045.2 Agrilus planipennis
TCCAATAGCCAATGTGAGCAACTTTTATTCATCGTTTTATATAAGTTTCATCGGTGATACTAGCAAAACTTTTAATGTTTTAATACTTTGCATTTTACAAATAGAAAATACATTTGGAAAAGTATTTTAAACAAAATACAAAATGCTTTTCTCAAAAATGTATTTAAATACAAGATAAAATAGGTATATTTTATTTTGTATTTGCATTTTAAATGCAAGTATTTCAAATAAACCATATCTTTTGTTGTTACTGACATTTCTTTTGCTGGTAGTTGTTCTAAATTAGTTATTCAAACAGATACCATAACTATCTGCATTTACTTTCAAAAATCAGTCAGACTGTATTTGCAGTTGGCAGAAATTATTTACCCGGAAAAGTACACTATTCCGTATTTGGTCAAATCCTTTCAACTTTTCAGATTTAATAATCAAATAGTTACTGATTACAGGTTAAAAATTACAGTAGTCAATCAAAACTTACACTTGGCTTAAAATTTTGCAAAAAAACTTTAACCGTAAATGATTTTTGATTGATTTCATTTTAAATAATTACTTAATTGATTCTACTTGTACATGATGAAAGTTTATTATATCGTACAAATAAAAAAATAATTAAACTTCCACTAACTTTTATTGCTTTACCTTGTCCGTCGTTTTACAACATTATGGCTTCTTCTTAAAATACACTAGCTCTGAAAGTTTGCGGAATTTTATTACTTTTTTTATTTATACAATTAAATAATTACCTTATTTTTTTTTTTGATAACATTCCCCGTAGTTATTGTCATTAGTATATTTATAACACAACAGCTTTAGTTCAGAGAAAGAAAGTTTTTAAAGTGAATGAACTCGAAGATGCTTTTATTGGAAGATTGTCTTGAATAAATTAGTCATTTATCAGCGTGGTAATGGCCTTAACTGGCCAAACACGAACTCGAAGGGCATTCAAAGGGCCCACAATAATAATACTAAGTAACCCGACAAACAAACAAACAAAACAATTCAGACAGAGAAAACTGCATACAAAAATTGATTGAAGTGAAACTTCTTTATCGAAGGCAGGAAGAAAATTTACTAGGATATGAAACCGAAAAATGTAACGTCACGCGTTACGCGTCACGTCACGCGCCATATCTGCCACCTAGTGGATATGTCCAAAAGGAGTAATTTTAACAGGCTTTAGAAGCTAACGTGTTAGTAGCAACCGACAATCCGAAAATTGCGATTTTGACAAATTGTCAGCATATCGCTCCTTCGCATACTGTACATCTATTGCATATGCGTTTGTGTTTTTTTATATTAATTTGCAATTTCTCTCTGCAATTTTGTAAGGTGTAAGCGTAAAAGTTTTTAACAAAACTAAACCAATTTTCCGCATTCGTACGCTCGAAATAAAGCATTTTCCAGAACAATTTTATTATATTCCTAAGTATCTCTAACGCATATTATAAAACAGGGTTGTACTCTAGCAGGCGTGTGCGTGGATCAATAAACAAACGAAAGAAAAAAATAGAAAAATACAGCGACTACGCATTCCAATTCGATATTATGAAAAACAGATTCTGATTCATTGTTTTGCACTTATGTCTCTTGTCATTATTAATACAGAACAGGTATTATCTGTACGTATAATAGTAATTAAAAATTATACATTGTATGTTACAACAAGTGAATCATATTGTTAAGGCAAGCGTGACCAATGGGTAACATAAAATCGCATTCACGGGAAAACTATTCTTTTTTTTTATAATGGGTATCACCTTTTCAGTATTTCCCGATATATTTCTATTGTTTCAGGGACGGCGTAGTGTTTTGTTTGCCACGGTCAATGCATGCGATTTTAATAACCCAATTATCCGCGAAACGCGGTTGTAAAACGGTTTAGTTTTAGAGAACATCCGCAGGTACATAAGCAAAAACGTGTATCTACACTGTTTACTGCTGTTATACTTAGAGTTTTACAACCGCCACTGCAATTTATAGGTATAATATCGCGAAAATTTCCTGTACATTTTGCACAGATAAAATTAATTGGTGTACTTTCAAACAGATGCATTTAACCACAAATCATTTTGTATCGCATTACGGAAGCAGGGAAATACGAGTTTGACTCATGCACTGAGGGTTACCTACTTCGTTAAAGACAGTAAAAGTTCCTTATTCGAGAGTGAAAAAATTGCAGCCCAATTCTTGTATTCGCGGCTAAAATTTCATTATTATTAGCGGATGCAGTCGGTAAACAGAAAAGGATTCGGTGTCATTTATTAAGGAACACAATAGATCGCTCGTACCTAGTGCGAGTTTTTTTCGAAAACATGGGTTTCTATTCTAAACATTGTGATTTAACGCTGCGAGATAAATATGTGATTTTTTGTATGGTAATAAACAAGGGTTCACACTAACCCTGTACGTTTTCGGTTTTCAATAATATGGTCATTAAAAGCTTTTACAAGTACTTAAAGTTTATGTTTTTTGTAGGACACGTATTTTCAATAGAAATTAAAAAATAAAATAATGGCCTTCGACAAGCTTTAGAACAAAGCTTTATGTATCTTACTACAAAATTTCGAACCTCTATTCCAAACATTAAACTCATGATATCTAGAACCGATAAGCATGTTTTTACTCTTCGGCGCATGTACTACTGAATCCTCTTGGTGTATCGGCATATTTTGAGTATGTACTGTTGGTACATGCCGAGGCAGCTTTTATAAAAGATGTAACGGAGTAAAAAGAAAAGGATTCGGTGTTATTTTTCAACGTATCGGCATCTTTTAAGTACTGTTGGTACGTGCCGAATCGACTTTTATAAAAGATGTAACCGAGTGGACTAATTCAAAATTCAAAACANTCCAAAACTACTGAACCTAAAATTTTGAAAAATTACGAAAATAGTTTTTTACTTATAAATTACAGGAAAATTAATAAAAAATCTATGGTCTGAACATAATCTTTCAACAAAACAATATTGTGATTATAAATTTACATTTGCAGTTTGAATGTATGAAAAACTTTTATTATAAACAATGAATGTTGCCCTTATACATTAACTTTATTCTGATTGAGTCTGAAACAACAACTTTAACAAAAATAGCAAAATCCTTGTCCCTGATGAGAACATTCTTTACGTGATATTTACTTCAAGTAGGTATTGCGTCACCAGGCGACAAAAGGATAATTTCAAGCAGACGGAATGGGCATTTCTATATTTACGAAGGTTGACATTTCCAGTGACAAAGTGCATTTCCGAATCGATCAATAATCTATTTATAAGTAGACGTAAATATCAAACCGGAAATTCCAAGAACAGTTACCAAGTTTCCATTTTGTCATCAAATAATGTACTAACGAGAAAATACACAATAATTAAATTAAAAGGCGAGCAAAATTGTCAAAATATCTAACAAACTTAAAACCTATCAAATCTAAACATAGAAAAGAGATGCCAGGTAGGAA
>NW_020440962.1:0-3354 GCF_000699045.2 Agrilus planipennis
ATTTTTGATAAACAATTTTAAAACTGTAAACTTATTTATGAATCACTTTGCATTTTTCAAGTATCATCATTAAAATTAATTCCACAAAGACGAGGACCCCGCAAAAATTTACCCGCCCGGAACCTACCAATGACTAAGGCCGCCCCTGCTGACAACCTCAGTGATAGTGCTGCGTTAACAACTCGACTTGTCGTTTCGAGATATAATCTACGTTCACGTTGTCAACGCAGTACTACCACTGAGGATGTCAGTTGCAGTAGCTGACGAAACGTCTGGACCAAATAGTTCATTTAGACCACGGCCCTATAGCCCGAATCTTCATTCTACTATTTTTCCAACGTTTCAGAAATTAGTAAAAGCTGTGATAGCTTCGGTTGTTGTTCGTAAAACCAGCCGAGAGAAGCCTAGACTGTATGGAGGATGATGCAGAATCGTCGAGTTGATTTCCTTCATTTTTTAAATAATTACAGTAGCTGTACGAAGTCTGGTCTTGTCTTACGGTATTTTAATTTAAGTGTATCCATTAACTTTGCCAAAATGCTGGTAATAGTAAGCGTTATTCGTTTTTAAACATTTTGCAGATGACATCAAAAAGGAAAACCTCCTTATTACTTCCAGAAAGCAGTCAGAATATCCTTCCCTTTTGATGACTGAATGTAGACATTAACTGGCGGCGTTTCCTAAAGTCTTCTCCATTCCATAATTGATCTCTGGAATGAAATGATTTACCGAGACTTCAACTACAAATGATGGTAGATAAATGAATGAGCTATTTCAAAGTCAACTAACTAATTGGTTTCTAGTTGTATTTCACATTGGATGGTATCAAATCGATCGAGAAATAATGGTCTCTTTTATGTATAATCTGTATATGAAGACCAGCAATGGGACGCTACCTTTCTAGATTTTTTTTTGTTTCCGTGGAAGAAGGGAATCTTCGAAAGACACCCAGCCGTCCGTTACGACTGGGTGGTGTCAGATTCTTGAGGGAGCAGTCTTAGGACCTACCGATTGAAACCCCTCTACTTCAGACCGTTCCAGGACCAATTAAGGTTCTCTTCAGTCGCTTTTTTAGTTCACTCTTTTTGTTTTCGTGGAAAAGGGGAAATCTTTAAAAAAAAAATCTTTAAAAAACAGTCGTCCGTTACGACTGGGTAGTGTCGGATTCCCGAGGAAGAAGTACTCGGATCTACCGACTGAAACCTCTCTACCTCAGACCCGTCTTGGACCAATCAAGGTCCTCTGCAGCTGCCTTTTTAGTGCTTACTTTTTGTTTTCGTAGAAGAGGGGAAATCTTCAAAAGACACCCAGCTGTCCGTTACGACTGGGTAGTGTCAGATTCCCGAGGAAGAAGTACTCGGATCTACCGATTGAAACCCCTCTATCTCAGACCTTTCTAGGACCAGTTAAGGTCCTCTTCAGCCGCTTTTTTAGTTCTTTCTTTTTGCTTTTGTGGAAGAGGGGAAATCTTTAAAAGTCACCCAGTCGTCTGTTACAACTGGGTGGTGTCGAATTCCCCAGGAAGTAGTCCTCGGGCCTACCAACAAAAATCTGTCCACCTCAGGCCGTTCTAGGACCAACCAAGGTCCTCTTCAGCCACCTTTTCAGTTGCGTTCCGCATTAAAATGTGTGTTGATATCAACTGGTTTAGTTCTAGTATTACTTCCTTCTTTTGGTCAAGTACTTTGTTGATGTGATAGCTTATAGTTAACTGACTTTATTGACTTTTTAGCGATAAGCAGTTGTATCTTCGGCCTAGTTCATCTACTTTTACAAGTTATTAGCAGAAATTTTGCGTAGAGTTGACCTTGGCCTTCATGCCTCTGGTCTCTTTTGTAGCCTCCTATTGTTTACCTTTATTGTTATTAGTTGTACATCGGAGCAATTACTGTAAGCGGTTTAGTTTCATTTGAAATTTGGTATGGGTAGAATCCAACGAGTTATTTGACTTGGACGACTGCCCGTTTATTGTATCTATTGCACATTCTACAAAACAATTGAGTTTTAAGATTAATTGGTAGAATACCAGACGGTTTAACACACTCTCTAGTGAGAAAACGGATAATGATTCGCTGCGCAAACCACTACGGAACTGGTTACTGAGACCTAGAGTTACTAATAGAGTATTGGGATTTGTGATGGACTTCAAAATTTGAGTTCTTTGCTAATCCTTCACCCAGCACAAAAATCATAAACCTTTACCAGCTACCTATCTTCAAAAAGAGATAATCTGGTTTAAATACTGAAATACCCTCAATGTATAAAGTGGAAGAAATTCATTACTTTTTACTTACCGGTAGTGTTTAAGAAGTACCAAAAGGAAAAGTATTTAACATTTCTTAATTAATCTGTCTGATAATATCTACTCAAGGATTTCAATTCGTGTGTTTTTATTTCATTTTGAGGAGTAACTCTTCCCGATACAATGCGATTTCGCTTCCTGGTTTTTGGCGTTTTACAAAACTTACTATTCGAAATTTAACATTCTAGATGTCCGCTAGAAAGTTTTTCAATACTTCAAAAAGGCTCGTTAATGCCACCTTCCCACAAGGCTGTCTGAATTTATAAGCATAGTTTTAGATAATCCTCTTAGTTCTTCAGAGAAAAGTTTTGATTGAGTAGAATGTTAGTTACTGCGGTTAACCTAGTTAAAGTTTACTTTTTCTTTATCATCGAAAAGTTTGTTGATTTTGCTTTAAAGATAAAACAAAGACTTCCTAATACTCCTACATGTACACAAAAGCCAGTTAACGAATTTTTTACGTTAACTATGTTGAATTAGGTTAGCGATATAGGTAATAGTCGCGTGTTAATGGATTTAACCCTAATCGATTCAAAATTAACCAGCCATAAAATTAATAAAACCGGCTGCAGCAAGTCAGTAATTATCATGTTCTAATACCTGTCAGAAGGTGAAATCAGGTAGGGGTGCTGCTCTAAAAGGTTTGTTCCAAGATTTATATAAAATAAAACATTTATATTAAAAAAAAAAAAATAGAGAAAATTCGGTAACACTATCGCTGATTCTGCATACGACCGATGACCTTCAAATTCATGATTTGTTCGATGAATATGACACCATCCCGTAAGGAATTTACAATATATAAATTCTGATTGGTTATGTTGAGTTTTAAACATACTAAGATTTCAAGGTCATCGGCCGTATAGAAGCATATATGTTTTTCACAGAAATGACGAAGACGTTACTCTAATATATCAGCCAAGAAGCAGGGCAAGAGCGTTAAATAAACTCCGGTCTGTCATAAATCTATCTAACCAAACAATGACATCTGATAATTAAGCATAGTTATCGAACGTTGAAAAACAATATTCGGCGGCCTATGACATAAAATA
>NW_020440962.1:5754-6130 GCF_000699045.2 Agrilus planipennis
TTCTTCTAATTTTTCGTCTCCTATCTTTATATTCGCTCTTTCCCTACTTTTTCTTCCCTTGCATACCAGTATTTTAGTTTTACTTTTATTTATTTTCATACAGTACTGATCTGTCAGTACCGCTTCCATTTTATTTAAAGATACCTCTAGGTCTTCCTTGCTAGATGCTAATACTGCTATATCATCTGCAAATCTAAGGATACTAATCTTTCGCCCTTGCACATCTATCCCAACAGTTGTACTTTAATGATGTTGATGGCGTCGTCGATGTATAGATTAAAAAGTAGCGGTGACAGTGTGCATCCCTGCCTGACTCCCTTCCTAATATTTACTTCTCTGCGTTGCATCCCCAGTGCTATAACTGCCTGTTGCTCTT
>NW_020440963.1:0-3471 GCF_000699045.2 Agrilus planipennis
TGCGACGCGTTGATGAGATCCAAAAAGATCGAAATCGCGATCCGCGTCTGGCAGTTTCGACAGAATACAGACCACTTCGAATTATTTTATTCGATTAAGCTAACGTGCCTATCACGTTGAGGTTGGCTACGGCAGGATTCGTTTTCAGCAAGTAGATATCCATACAAGTGGATCTTGTTGAAAAATACGTAATCCTAAAATGTAGCATCGTGCTACAGATGGCGTTCACTGTGCCGTTTGTAGTATTTTCAATGAATTAATGTTTGAACTATTTTATCCACTTCCTTGCTGGGATTCGAACCTGGTCCCCTGGTTTTACTCACCAGTAGTCTTAATTCAAAAAGATAATTCACTAATACAATGTTAATTGTTTTAGGTACTTCAATATCGAACTATAAGTATACTAGTTGAGCCCGTTCAAATTTGGACGGTGGGTATCACATATAACGAGAAAAATCTTCTACAGTTTTCTTTATTTAGTGACAATGTTAAGACCTAATAATCCTTATTCAGTTTGTCTTTGCTGTTGAGACTGCCATTTTAAATTATACAGTCTATGTTACAGTCTGAGTCTTGTTAAGCTACTGATTATTACACGCGTTAGTTTAATTATAAAAGCATGCACCTTTTTAAATTTCTATCCTGAGCTAATATTCGCATTTCCCTAAAACTAGAACATCTCACATCCTTAACTATTTGCGAAGAGTAATCTAATCTAGGTCTACCCCTACCCCTCCTAACTTTGCCTCTAAGATGTGTCTGACTAAACCTTCAAGGTGTCCTACCAGCCTATCTCGCCTATTTTTTATTGACTTCCCTGTTCTTCTATTCTTTCTAATACCTCGTCATTTCTAACCTTCTCTGTCCACGGTATCGTCATCATCAAAGCTTCTAAACTTTTCTTTTCCACCGCGTCCACCGTCCAAACATACACCTTTAACAATATTTATTTTACGTTATGGACCGAAATTTTATTCCTTTAAATTATGTTAATGATTGTAAACTGATACAGGTAAGCAGATCTTTTTAAAGGAATACAGTTTCGCAAACATTTTTAAAGTATATTAGTCAATGTTTATTCTGTGAAAATACAATGCGCAGTTTTCTTAAGTGAATTTATTAAATTCGTATACCTAAGCAGGCTAAATTTAGAATTTGGTATTTTGTGGAGGTTAGCAATTTCTGGAAGTACTTTTATAATATTAAGAGATAAAAAAGTTAAAGGATTCAGACAATTTAAGGCGTCGATCGATAGAAGGTTGGATTAAAAATTCTTCTTCATTAAGATAGTCCAGCCAAGTTGTGAATAGCAAATTCAGCAATTAAAAAGGTTTCATTGCAATACTATGTAGAAGTGAATGAATACTTTTACAAAACGATAAATGAAAACTGAGAAAATAGAGTTGATAAGGACCGGTTATGACTGGCTGATAGGAATGACTGTATGAATAATACTGACGTTTGATTTTATATTTTTACGAAGTGAAAGAATCGTTAGTAGAAGAACCATTTCTGAGGACTTCGCTTTGACGTTATTCGAAGAGGATATCACGTATTAAGAGAAAACGTAGGCGTAAAAATGTGAAATTGGACAGGGCACAGAAAAGGGTCATTTTCAATAGAAAGTGACCCTTTTCTGCGTCTCAGTAGGGGAGGGTAATTAACTACAAACGTGTGTTCCGATTGGCAACTAATAAGGATACACAATGAGAATGTTCTAACAGGATTTGTAAAGATTTTAGAAATAATGGAAAGAATCTGAGTTAAAAGTAAACGAAAGAAAAAACCATTGCTCCATTTGTCATTCTTCATGGTTCTCCAGTCACGAGCGCGAATTCAATCAATTCAATCTAGTACCCATATGAATTATTATGATGAATCATTTACCTAAAAATTATAAATGCTGGTTTGTATTTATACAAAGAAAATTTTCGACCGATCGATATTCATTTTCGTATCTTTTTTATAAATGTAAAAAGGGTTTCGTTACTATCATAAAACATATTCTTTTTGTATTTATTCTACTACGAGGTTTTTAAGTAATCTCTAGAATTTAGTAAATTTCACCTCGTATTATGATGAATCATTTACCTAAAAACTGTAAGTTAAATGCAAGTTTGTATTTATCATCATCATCATAAGGTCGTCGGTCCTAAGACTGGTTGGACACGTACCTCCACTCTTTCCTATCCTGAGCTAATCTTCGNCCTCGTACAGTAAATGGTTAATATTAGAATATAGATTGTTTTTTTAAAAAACAGTGCGACCGGATCAAGATTTTTGTATTATTGAATTGTGGAAATATTAGAAACAAGCGTGTTGTTCCCTTCTAAAAAATAGAAAGGATTACGTGTTCTTTTGTCCTTTTTATTTATGAAATCATCAGGGTTACTTATGTAACTTTAGAGAATACCTGTATTCTCTAGACGTCTAGACTTACATACTTTTTCTATGTTTAAATATTAATGACAATTTCATTAGAAAGAGTATAGATACTTTATCTGTTGTTCTAAGTACATTTATACGGATTCTTAATCGTTTGCTGGTTTAATAGGTTAGAGCCTTATTATCATCGAAATTTTGGTAAAATACAAGACACAAAATATAGTGAAAAGGTTAAAACGACAACACATTGCGTGTATTTTTATAAATATGTAGCAGCTGATCGCAACGGATACATGAAAGCTGAATGTGCTTGTGGTCAGTTTTATTTTAAGGAAGATAAAACATATTATCTGATGACCATACGTTTAAAAACTTTATTGCCTTAGAGTTATTTTTGGGCCTCGTATTCGTACATTAATGTAGTCACGTACAGTTAGCTGAATAGCTGGTTTATATTAATATAAAATATGCATTTTTCATAAGTTTATTTCAGCTTTGACTAGGCAAAACAAGAATTAACGAATATTCTTAGTGACTAGTCACATTTTGGGTATGTAGTCTTTACGATACTTACAATCAGTTTAACGTAAAGATTGTGTATTAATACAGATTCGCCAGTAGTAGGCTGTGAACGTGTATTGGGCAGCTATACAGTTTTTTTAATGCTTTTTGTAAATAAAATACTCTAACATATTGGCCCACCTCCGGCGGGCAGAGACATTAAATGAACTCCAAACTGTCATAAATCTATCTAACCAAACAATGACGTCACCAATGTAGAATTGGGGCAATTTTGAAAAATTATCGTTCAAAATTTTTTTTTACTTATGAAGTCAAAAAAACTGTCTCTCCCACCGTCTAATATCTAATTCTATTATGTAGAATGACCGGAAATCGGTGAAAAAATTTTTGGAGTGATCTTGGCTTGGAGCCCTAATTGTGGACAATTACCAAAGAAATCAAATGTATGAAAGGTGACCTTTTTCGCAATTCAAGTATACGAGGGTGGATTGATAAGTTTCCGGCCTAACCAAGAGATGACGCCACTAGGCCTACCTTGAGGTGACATTCTATAGTACCATCCTT
>NW_020440964.1:0-3406 GCF_000699045.2 Agrilus planipennis
TACACATTTCCGGGCTATGTTAGGAATTATATAAATTTCCTAGGAATTGTATACATTTCCTAGGAATTGTATATTTCATACATTTCCGGTAACATAAATATTAAATTGCATTTCTGTTAGCATATTGTGATTCGTTTGGACACTTCAAGGCATGATGTTAATGTTTGACAGCTTGAAGTGTTGTCTTGAACGGAACAACTTAATAAGTGAGACATACCTAAGAATAATTTCGATAAACATTTGTTATCGTTTTTTAACTTAACATTAGGATTTTTCCGCAATTGATGGGTATTAGGCTATTTATTACGGTTAGATTATCGCCTTATTGCCTGCCAATCATGGATAATTCCTTTTAATCAATGTGTTTCCTAAATCTTTAATATGGCACGATTGACATTCATTGCAATTGTAATTTGACCAGTGAAAACACTTTTTGTAAATGGATTTTGTTGCAGGATGACGACGGCATGGGGATATTCTTTAGTTAATGGTAAGTTATTATTATGTATATTCATAAGCTAATTTTAATTGTTAAAAGAATGCGTTTTATGTAACAGCATGAGGATTTACTGTTCTGTTGCTCTATTTTAAAGAAAATTGATATCTGTTGCGGAAATTTTAAAATTGCAAAAAATATCATTATTATTATTGAAATTTATGTAGCAGTTCAGAAGTAGAGTTTTAAATCATAAGTACAAGTATCGTACTTACATCAAATTAATGATCTCGCGCGTGCGTGACTAAAGCGTGCACCGCTACAATACATTTATTTTCGTGACGTTTTTAGGACTTGGTATCATCATCATAATCATAAAGTTGTTAGTCCCAAGATTGGTTGGACACGCACTTCTTCTTATCCTGAGCTAATTTTCGCATTTCCCTCAAACTAGAACAACCCACATCCTTAACTATTTGCGAACAGTAATCTAATCTAGGTCTACCTCTACTCCTCTTAACTCCTGTTTCTGCCTCTAATATGTCTCTGACTAGACCTTCATGCCTGAGGAGGTGTCCTACCAACCTATCTCGCTTAATTTTCATCGACTTCCATTCCTCTGTTCTCCTATTCTTTCTAATACCTCTTCATTTATAACCTTTTCTATTCACTCTATCCTCATCATTCACCGGTAACACCACATTTCGAATGCCTTTAACCTTTTCATTTCCGCCACGCCCACCATTCATGTTTGGCACCCGTACAGCGCCGCGTTCCAAACACACCCTTAACAATCTTTTCCAAATTTCTAAATGAATCGTTCGCGAGCATAGAAGTGATTTCTTTTTATTGAAGCCGACTCTACCCTGTGCTATCCTCTGCTTTATATCCCTACTACTCCTTCAGTCCTGACTTATCTGACTTAACCTAACCTAATGTTTCGTCTCCTATCGTTTTGTTCGCTCTTTCCCTACTTTTTGTTCCTTGCATACCAGTATTTTTGTTTTGCTTTTATTTATTTTCATACAATACTGTTTTGTCAATACTGCTTCTATTTTATTTAAAACTATCTTTAATTCCTCCTTGCAAGATGTTAATACTGCTTACCATCTTCAAATCTGAACATACTAATCTTTTGCGACTCTAGGTCTATGTTTGTCTATGCATGTTTAGGAATATGTTGAGAAAAACTGGAAAAGTTCAACGTGAATTTCTATATTTTACCTGAAATGTGGAAGTGTAAACAAATCCGTACGAGTATAAGCGCTCATAAAACGTAAATAGATCCACTGTTTTAATAACGGTGAAGGACAGTTATTCTGAATTGTTTTAACAGGAAAAAAAAATACAGCTGCATCATAAAATGGTCAATTATTTAACGGAAGGTTGATTTAGAAAATTACTACAGTTTATAAATCTTCTTCGTAAATTCAATTTGGTACGTGTTAAACATGATGCTTTCATTGAAATCATTGCTTGCTAGCAACGCGGGAGGCTGTGTTCGGGTCCCGTTCGGTGGAATGCCTTTTTTAGTTATAGAATTGATTTACTCCTAATTCCGAGACCTCAGATAGCTAGTAAATGTATAAATAAAGATTCTTTTGAAATACAAAATGAGAACTGCTGTATTTAATTGTTGTTTATCTATATGTTGGATCGAATGGTTACTTTTATGTCTGTGATGAATGATTTATGAAGGAGAAATTCAGGTAATTTGGGCAAACTTTACTGTAACTTGTTTGGATGACGGGGGAGGGGTACGTTTCTAACAATCCACTTGGAAGAGGGGATAGATATAGAGGACATCGTCCTACCTGGGGCTACCTCCGGTTTCTCTAAATCTAATTGAGGTGAATCTTCTTTCGCTTAGCGTATGGGATGCAACCACTACTACTACCTCAAACGGTTTGGTAATATAGGCAGAAAGATTTCTCAACTGGAGCTTCCGGGTTTCTCGTAGTATCAATCTCCATCATTAGTCGTTTGTATAAAGGATACGTCCTCCTTCCAGTTTGATTACTTGTACTCTGGCATTGGAAATCTATTTCGGGTTCATGGCATCGTCACATTTCCGTGACCCTTGACACTCATGTCGGCTAGGCTACCCCGGCCACATTTGATGAGTGTAGGGTGACGGGCAGGGATGAAACTGATTACTTCTCAATTTCTCATCTTTTGAATGAGTTGTTTCGAAATTATCTTTGTGTTACTTTATTGGTATCCGTAACGCTATCCCCTTTAGTTTCAACACACGTGCTCGTCCTTCGAGAATTCAATTGAATGTGACGAGATCAAATTATTGAGCACTATCGCGAAGACATATTCGAATAATAAGCAGGCGGACTGCCTACTAGGAACAAGGAATATATATGTTAGGCCCGAAGACCGAAAACGCTCAGTGACCGGAAAAAACGGCCACATCGCGTTCTGGCTGCCTTCGAAAGCACAGAACGCGTTTTGGCTGTTTTTAAACGCTCGCAACGCGTTCTGGTAACTGTTAAACAGCCGGAACGCGTTTTGTCAATTGTTGAACGCTCACAACGCGTTCTTAATGATCGACTTGTATTATTTGCCGCTTTCTACCTGCGTACAATGAGATTTGTTTTTCGGAAAATTTATTCGGTGTTATTGTGAGTTCATTCGACAAAAACCATTAGAGAAATGGACTGTAGCGTATCTGAGATAATGTCATTATAATATAGTCAAACCCATGTCAACGCTAAATCCCCGGGGATTTGACCAAACAGATGCCGAAAACGAAACCTTAGGGACAATGACAGATGTCTGTAATCATAATAATAATGATTTCAACTCCTATAGAGGTGGCTTGCTGAGATAATTTATACTATTTATTTGCTAATCTTTTTACTTTGAGTTATTTTTGTGCTTTTAAATAAAATTGAAGGGACAACGTGTATCACGCAATTTAAAAGGGATAAAAGAAAACGTGAAAAGTGCTTTTCACTGGAG
>NW_020440964.1:6867-7340 GCF_000699045.2 Agrilus planipennis
AAAAGATCGAAATCGCGATCCGCGTCTGGCAGTTTCGACAGAATACAGACCACTTCGAATTATTTTATTCTATTATGGTAACGTGCCTATCACGTTGAGGTTAGCTACGCCGGGATTCGTTTCGGCAAGTAGATATCCATATATTGAAATGGACTTTGTTGGAGCATACGTAATCCTAAAATGTAGCATCGTACTATAGATGGCGTTTACCGCGCCATTTGTGGTATTTTCTAACGGTCAGGAATCTAACTTAAATTATCTCACAATTGAATCTGCAACACGCTACATGTATAACAACTATAAAAAAGCTTAAGATTATTATATACTTCTTGATATTATTATTGCAGGAATGCAAATAGTTGGTCCGTCACAGTCTCGAATATTTTTCTTGTTTTTTCAAATAGGTTTTAAGTTTCCCCCCAAAATAATTACCTAAAATAATTAACAAATTACAATATATATTCATAAGCTAA
>NW_020440964.1:8442-10360 GCF_000699045.2 Agrilus planipennis
GGGGATCGCTTGAGCCGTGAGCGCGCTTCAATGCAACGTTCGTTACAGGCAACTCCGGCATGTATAGTGTAAAATTTAAATTCATAGTCTACAAATATTACGATTAAAACAATTCTTATCCCCGATCCGGGTATGTTTAAAGAAATTTCACTTCAGTAGCGTGTTGTATAATTACACGTTGTATTTTTTTCTATATTTAGTTTTAAAATCTAATAAACTGAAAATTTCAAGAGTTTTATTCCAAGAAAGTAATATATTAAAGTTGCGTGAAATAATTTATTTCATAAATCCACCGGAAGTAATAATTTTTCGTTAGTCTTGTCTACTTTATTTTGGTCTTGTTCATTCGGTTTTTGTTTTAATCTCGATCTTGTTTGTTCGGTCTTGGTTTTAGTCTTGGTTTTGCTAGTACAAAGACGTTCTTGGTTCAGTCTTACTAGTTTAAAGACGGTCTTTGTTTAGTCTTGTATCTTTGCAACGCCATGACCAAGACTACAAGATCAATTTTGTAAATGTATATGTTGCTATATTCAATTGAAAAAAACATATTACGCTTTTATCGTTGACAAAACCGAAATTGCTTTTCGTGTGTTAGACAGTCGAGTGAACAATTTATTGTTAAACTTTTAGACAAAATAGGTATCTTGTATATTTCCTGTATTATAAAGATATGTAGATTAGTTAAAAGGTATTACATGGAATAAAAGAACTAGTTATCGCCGATAAGGATAATTTTATCTAATAACTACAAGTATGCTAGTTTCCTCTATAATTGAAATTTGCGTCAGCTATCTATCCATTCCCTTTTTTCTTTAACAAGAATGAATCAAATACAAACGTATCCTATGTAATATTATAAAATGCTAATGTGAGTTTAAACGAATAAAATAATTCGAAGTGGTCTGTATTCTGTCGAAACTGCCAGACGCGGATCGCGATTTCGATCTCTTTGGATCACATCAGCGCGCCACAGGCAGCCCGACAGAACACAGACCAACTTTTACCTGCTGTCTTAACAGTGCGTTTTAGAAAATACCACAAATAGCGCAGTAAACGCCATCTGTAGCACGATGCTACATTTTAGGATTAGGTATGCTCCAACAAGGTCCATTTAAATATATGGTTAACTACTTGCTGAAAACGAATCCCGGCGTAGCTAACCTCAACGTGATAGGCACGTTAGCTTAATCGAATATTTTTTTTGTTTGTTTGTTTTTTGTTTGTCTGTCTATTACCATTTCATGGCTTAACTACTCGACCGGTCATCATGAAATTTTGTACACACATCATCAGGGTTACAGAAAAGGATATAAGGTATCTTTTATCCCGAAAAACAATACTGTTCCCGAGGGATAAAAAAATTAGTTTTATGTGGTTGTCGATGAGGAACGCGTTTTGTCAATTGTTGAACGCTCACAACGCGTTCTCACAACGCGTTCTTAATGATTTGCCGCTTTCTACCTGCGTACAATGAGATTTATATTGTACTTACAAGACAAATGAATTTCAATCCATTTTTCAGTTTTTAGGAAACAATTAAATTATTGACAACTATAATTGGATACCAAAGGTGGGTTCGGTTTTTCTCGCCGAATCATTTCAACAATATTAAATTTCTTATAATTGTTTTTTAGTTCTAGGAAGAAAGTTACAATGAACACTTATATTGTCGAAACTCCTGATTTTTGCGCGCATTTTGAGCATGCTCAACTTCTAGTACAAGCAATTCGTACCTTTCCTAAGACAGCAACATAGATCTATCGTCACAACTATCAATAATTGGTTTTACTTTATCATAAAAAATTTCTTTCGCTGATTTATCGGACATTTTAATGAAAGTGTAACTTTTCAAACGATTTTAGTAAGTTGTTTAGTCAATGACAGACTGATCTTCTCGCTACACTGACGAGAACTGTAC
>NW_020440965.1:0-3433 GCF_000699045.2 Agrilus planipennis
TTTTATCCCTTTTTCACTTACTGAACTCTATAAGAAGTTTTCCATATCCTTTTCTTTGATAGGGTGGCATTGTAAGAATACAAGCAACATTGTAATCTTGTGTTGATTCCTTTTCTTTTGAGAAGTAACCCACTATGTGAAATCCCCTATTATCAAATACTGTCATCACATAAAATAGAAATGGGTCAGTGTCATAATACAATGTTTTGTGGTCAAGAAACAATTTTGCAAGCAAACACAAATTCTGAGCATATCCTTTATTTTTGCGACCATCAATCTCAAAGAACGATATGTTGCCTTTTCGGTAAATTTCATTTCCTGGAGGATGACGTAAATTGCACTTGGCCAGGTGCCTTTCCAGACATTTTCGACTTTTGCAATATTTCAAACAAAACTCGCAAATATAGATACATGGAAGTCCTATCATTTCCTAAGATAAGAAACGATTTTATTATAAAATTTAAACTACACTTCGGATTGGTAATTTAATACAATGTTAACTCAGTACCTTAACGTCTCTTTCCAAGTTACAGTCATACATAAAGTGTGTCCCACTCCAGGGTACTTTCTCAATAAAAAACTGTAATAATATGTTATTTTAAAAACCAGTAGTTGAGCAATATTTTTGTAATAATAGCCGGATTTATGGGCTTTGACCAGGTGAAACCAATTAAAATTTAACAAAGTTCAAAATATCTCAAGTACAATCCATGATCAGTGAAAATAAATTCATACAATAGTCAATATTGAAATCTACACTCACAATTAGTGATGTAAAAATAAATGTGTATGAAACAATATAAAACAGTCCTTTTAATATAAAAAATTCATTCATGTCATCTAGATGCAGTGATTAATTAGTTAATATTAGCTATTTCCTAAAGCATTAAAAAAACTTTGAAAAACAGTAAACTCAAGCCCGTGACAAGCCTTGATGATCTTTCTTTTCAAAAATGAATTGAGACTTAAAAAAATAGATAACATTCCATTTAAAACAATCATCTATATTTTGAAGAAAATTTAAAATATTCAGCAAATAAATTCATACTATTTTTACATTAAGTTACATCCATACTATTTTTATATGGAGTACAAAGTCTATACTGGTGGAGGACACCTATATATATGTTAATCTGAAATAGTTTTATAATACACCTAGTTAATGAAATATATCGAATTACCTGTGGATAAGGGGCAAAATACCAAGGTTTAATTCGATGACGTCCCAACTCAATCATTTCCACGTTTTTCATCCTAGTTACAACATCATCATTATGTGACACCATACTCCCTGACTGCCTTGGCCCCTGAGGAGGTTGCAATGCACCCTCTTGTGAATCTTCATTTTCTAGCGTAGGACCCTTCCTTTTTCTGTTTATACGTTTTTGGAGAGCTGCGGCTAAAACCGCATTGCCATTTACTAATTCATTGCTAAACACAGGACTGGAGGGCCTAGAAAAATACCATCGAATAGAAAATCACTCTCCAATGTGCTAGATATAGAATTTACTTACCTTGATATCGGCCCTCCTGCACCAATATGGATTTTTTTAGGTGTTGAAACACCTGTGTTACTTCCACCATCTCTCCTTGGAAAATGTACCTTTCGTGTATCCAAAGATTCTTCACCAACCCATTCATCCAAACGTTTATTGACTAATGGAATATGAATGAATTACACTAACAAATTTATCTAACCTATCTATCTAATACTTACAATCAACATAATGAACATAGTACAACTTTTTGCCATTTTCTTCTTTTAAGCTAACCAGTTCTGCTAGAGCTATCAACCAAACACTTGTAAGTTTTAAATAAATGAAATCTTAAAAAAACTTACGCCAGTCATCGGTTCCTGACATATGGACAGGAAGTCTACATCCCTCAATTAAGGATGACTATTAAAAACATAGTTTGGTCTTACGATAATACAGTTGAATAATAACTTACCACTGAATCGCACAAGGCAGAATCGTCAATTTCTTCCATTGTAACTTTCATCACATAACAATCTTTTTAAAACTTTCTCAAAAAACTCACACGTTTGCAAAAGAATTATTAAAAACTACTTTATAATGTAACTTTACTTTATAATGTAATGTATAATTTTTGTAGGTTGTTTTTATTTTGACTTACAGATTTGACGTTTGACTTATCTATGCGTTTGACCATAAATGCATGAAATGAAAGCACTTCCAATTTTCTTGGATTTCGTCAGAGAAGAGAGACGTCTCTCTTCTCTGATTTTGTAGATGTATTTATTAGTCACATTTATGCCTCTATTGTTTAGTACTGCAGTAGTAAATTTATTAATATTTCTTAAAAAATATTGATTCCGGATTTACTTAATTTTTTTAANTATGTTAGGAGTTCATAATAGAAAATATTAAAAATGATATATGTCCTGTTTATGATATAGTTCAATTTAAAAGGTTGTCCACTATCTATGGTTTGCTACACACAATTGTGGCTGTCAATTCTTCAATTTCAATTATCATTGTCATCAACTATTTGCAGTTTTTTTGAAAAAAAGAAACAATTTAAACTATTTTCTCCTTTGGTAATTCCAATTCTATTTAATTTGGTATTTTATCGTTTAACGGAAAGTAAGAACTTACATACTCCATTTTGACCTATGTTTCAATTGTTATTTATATTTTGTAGGCGTTATAGAAATTGATTGCTAAACATGAAACTTAATGAGAAAATTGTAGTATCACATTCTTTTCGTTTTAGAATACAAACAGAAACACCATAATAAGTAAAACTTTATCCTGGCTATTAAGGCATGCTGCATTAAGGGAAAATTTGAATGTGTCTCCTGATGGTTTTGTTGACATTAATGAAGTCTTACAACACAAAAGACTCAAAAAAATTAGCTGTACTCCTGAAGATGTACGTGAAGTTGTAGCAACTAACAGTAAACAGAGATTTACATTGCGTGATAGACAAGGTACTCTGGAAATTTGTGCCAATCAGGGTCACTCTTTTGTAAGGTTAATTTAGATGTTAATTATTTTGTAATGAAAGTTTTAATTATTTTAGCCTGTAGACAATCTTGAACTAATTCCCGTTATGCCCTATGAATTTGACTATGTTATTCATGGTACATATTTGAAAAATTGGGACTCAATAAGAGTTTATGGTTTAAAGCGAATGAAAAGAAATCATATACATTTCTCTAGTGGTTTACCTAGTGACAAAAATATTAAGAGTGGGATAAGATTTGATGCCGAAATATATATCTACATTGATATAAACAAGGCATTACTATCTGGACTGAATTTTTTTAGAAGTGTGAATGGTGTGGTATTAAGTTCAGGCAATGAAGACGGAATAATAGAAACCAAATATTTTCTTAAAGTTGTTAATGCTAGTAATGGTATGTTATATAGATACCTATATTCTTTCAATAGAATGTATTGATTTGCAG
>NW_020440966.1:0-1067 GCF_000699045.2 Agrilus planipennis
CTTATAGAATAGATTAATCGTAGATTTAAATGTAAAACTGTATTAATAGTTGCGAAATTTTAACTTACAAAGCCAAGAAGGTAAGAAGAGTACTTATTTGACGCATATTATCACATTTTTACGTATGTCACAAATCTAATAATGTGAATTTAGAAACACTACCTTGGCAACAATTGTCATTTAAAGACAATTATATTTAAAATTCATGTAATTATTATAACTAAACTGTACTTAAAACATTTTGCTATTTATTTTAAAATGTCAGTGTCACGATTATGACTTACATTTCCAGTTTTGTAGCCTCTTTTCTATATTTATAGTAGCTAACTTCAGTCGGTATTGGTCAGATTGTTTCGTAGAAACTATGTTGATGACGTACACGCAATCTTAAAATAATGATGCAATACTTAGGTATTTTTATGTGTCAATATCTGATATTTTAATTTAACAATTACAATTTCGATTTTTCGTAACGCATTTAAGATGCGGGAGTAAAAATAGTTACTGGGGCGTTGCGAGGCAGGTAAAGCATAACATTATGGTTCTTTATAAGGGGGGAGAGGGTCAAAAATATTCAAAAACTGTTATACTACTTGGAGGGCCTTCTAAAGAAAATTGCTGCAACCATTCCTTGCCTATTTAGGATTTTCTTGCATATACAAACAAAAATTATTTATTTACACTATACAATCATTGATACAATGTATCGCAATACGAGTGGGGGAAGGGTAAACTTAGCCACCCCTTTAGTTTAATAAATAATACAGTATAAGCATACACAATAAATATAAAAATATTTAAAGTTATAACAAAATACCTTAAATAAAAATTAATATCCAATAAATAATAAGAAAAATAACAAAAGTTACAACTAGAAATAATGAAGAAAAATTTCTTTTTTTGGCGCACCCTAATCGTCACTTAACAATTATTGTATTGATCATACATAAATCAGTCATAACCAAGTGTTTAAAAATTTCACTCGACCTTATTAAATGTCAACACAAAATTAGACCTGCGCCCTACCTGGACATCACTTTAACTTAAAAATCGATCGGCTGGGGGGG
>NW_020440966.1:2201-3464 GCF_000699045.2 Agrilus planipennis
GTATTGCTTAAAATCGCTTCGTAAATAAGCCATTATTTCTCGTAAAAAGTAAAGGATAAAAATGGTTATTGTGGGTTATCCCTAAGAGATAGACATATACCATCCGGGACTTTTTTGTAGACCTTTTTAAGATGTACAATACTGTAGTACATTATTTTGATCTATCTCGTAGGGTTCAGCCAGCGTTTGCAATGTAAGTGCAAAAAAATGTGTTTATTTACGACATCACATTACAAACCTTTAAAATTATCAGTGTTTCTCTACTATATTATGCATGTTATTATACATACAAACCTTCTTCTTGAATTACTCTATCTATTTAAAAAAACCGCATCAAAATCCGTTGCGTAGTTTTAAAGATCTAAGCATCTAAACATACATAGGGACAGACAGCGGGAGGCGACTTTGTTTTATACTATTTAGTGATAACAAAAACCTGAAAGTAAATTCTATGCAAACTGTTTACAACGCAGAATTATATTATATTATAACTAGTTGGGGTACCCGGCCTCGCTCAGGGAGTTGATATGAGATTGTGTGGTAGTTGGAATAAAAAGATAAACTTATAATATAAGAGGTGCATAGACACCCATTCAAAAAAGGCTTCGAATAGTCTACAACGTTTTCAGAATGTTCTGGAATGTTGTGGATTTCGCTCGAATACTCTCGAATGTTCTGGGCTGTTTTAGAAATTTCTAGAGGGTTAGCACATCATATATAACTCCCTTCATCGTACCGGGACACATTTCTGAATTTTAGCGGCACGCACATTGGACACTTTCTCTTATAATGTACAGGGTGTCTCACGGTGACCACCCATTAGAATATTTCAGAAACTATTTCGATTTAATATATTTGAAAATTTGTACAAAATTTCTCAATTAAAATAACGACATCTATGTAGCACTTCCGGTTATACCGGAAGTTGACACCAACTTCGTTATTTTAAACCAAACACCCTGTGTATTATGACGGATTTGAATTCTACTTATGATTTTAGATAGACTTTTATAATCCTTTTCTACTTTTAAAATTTACCGTTTTCGAGATATTAATTTTCTTTAAAAAAAGTATCACAGAACAGTAAGTTGCGAAAAAGCATGCCTATTTTACAGTAAGAAAGCTGGAACAACAATATTCTTAGGAAAGGTAACTGTATCCTCAAGCTTCCCGTCCATACTTTCAAAGTGGGTTAATTACATACAGGGTGTTAGATATTTAGTGGCATATTCGTTCAACTTTGAACAATCGTAAGTTTTTTTT
>NW_020440967.1:0-3436 GCF_000699045.2 Agrilus planipennis
TGAGGGAGACTGTCGAGAGACTGTCAAAAAAACTGTTTAGCGTCTCTGAACGAGAGACTCGAGTCGCTCATAGAGAGATCCTCATTTCGTATCTGGTCTCTGAACGAGAGACTCGAGTCGCTCATAGAGAGATCCTCATTTTGTATACAGTCTCTGAACGAGAGACTAGAATCTGTGAACGAGAGACTCGAATTTCTCAATAAGTGGTGTCTCGAGACACATGGTTAAAATTTTCTAAGTTCAACATATTTCAGAGATCCTAGTCTTTCTAGGAAAGACTCGAGTCTTTCAATTTTTTAGTTTTATTCATTCAGCCTCTCTGTGAGAGGCTGGAGTCTCTGAATTAACAATTTTATCGTTCGAGTCTCTCATACATATACTGTGAGAGATCCATAAAAACACCTAGGCAATAACTGAGAGACTGTGAGATGCTCTCAGAGACGCTGAAAGACTCTGAGAGACTGGAGAGAGACTGAAAATTTTTGTCTAGGGTTAGTCTGTAACTAAAGATGGCAACTTAAATATCGACACGAGTCTTAGGTAAATAATCGTTTTGTGGATTTTAGTGTCTATTAAAGTAACCTGCCATTGATGGGGGTGAATTTACTTTCGCCCTACTACTATCTCCCCAGTGAGTGAGAGAGGATTCTATGGGGTAGTGAGTCACATTTAGTCTCCGTCTCTCATCGAGTCTCTCTGGTGTCGCTGAGAGAGAGAGTGTCGAGAGACTGTCAAAAAAACTTTTTAGCGTCTCTGAACGAGATACTAGGGTCGCTCATAGAAAGATCCTCATTTCGTATCCAGTCTCTGAATGAGAGACTCGAATCTCTGAATTAACAATTTTATCGTTCGAGTCTGTCATACAGAGATTGTGAGAGATCCATAAAAACACCTAGGCAATAACTGAGAGACTCTGAGAGACGCTGAAAGACTGAGAGACAATTTTTGTCTAGGGTAATATGTTCAGGATAATCTTTTCCTCAAGGCAGCAGCTAATCATTACGCATATCAATTGGAACTTATTATTTACTTCTCTATATTGTTGGGGCTATTAGCCAAGACTAAATACTTGTTGAAAATGCAGGTAGGTTTATTATTGAACGGTAATTATACAGAAGTTCTAGTTAGCAGGTTTGCGTTTTTTTTTTTTGAAAAGAATTTTGGAAATCATTTGAAACTGTAGATGTGATTGTAGAAAATGCATTTATTTAGACGAAGAGAAACCTACTCAGCCACTATGGGAAGAAGGGGAACTTTGTGTATGTTAACTTGTAATAGTGTCTAAATTTGTGACGAATTTGGTATGGACAATTATTTAGCAGGGTTGAAAAATAAAAAAAAAATGCCCAGAAGAAATTTTCCCCATTTTATTAAGCCTACAACTTTTCGATCGACCCTCGTACCGTTTAAACAAGCTTCTTTACACACTCCTTTAACTAAGATAAGGATACTGTTCTGTAAAGCAGAGGTGTTAATTTAGTTGCATAAAAGTGTCCTACTAGCAATTATCTTCCACTAATCACATAAAATTACTTTTTCTAGTTTTTTTTTTCCTATTTTAAGCTTTTAAAAGGGATTCTTAAGTTCTAACAGCTAAATAAAAGAAATAATTTGGTCGATCTACGGTATACGATTTTTACACGACTATTAGGTAGAGTTGCCTTGCTTAGCAAAGACTGAAAACGAATTAGTTTTAAGAGCAACATTTAGACTGGAAAATGAGAACGGAACGACAAGGTACTGGGAAGAAGAAAAGAATAAAATATGCAGGTTGTGTAATCTGGAACCGGAGACGCTCGAACACATTTTTGAGAGGAAATTGTGCAAAAAATGGGAAATTCAAATGGAAGGAAAGGATTATCCTAAAAGTATGAGAGAAATATTATGGAGGAGGAAAATAGTAGAAAAGCATGAATAATAAAAATATTTAGTTTGTAAAATTCGTATGTAGGTATATAGTAGTTAAATATAAATATTATTAGTTATCATGTCAAATATTTTAATGCTAAAACTTTGGCTCCTCTGTCTCCCGGAAAATTTATTCGGAAGGACACCAATTCGATTGCGCCTTCGTCTGCCCTGATTCCACCTTTTTTGTGATTTCATTTGATCTTATAAGCAAATGAGGGAGCAGCAATATTCACAGATAACCTCATTTTCTCTATCTCTCTCTCTCTAATCTTATCTTCACCCAACCTTTACCACGACTTCTAAAAGGAGACTGAAAAGGAATTCCAGTTTTGCTTCATTAGGCCAGAGGGGATCAACCTGAATGATCTTGCAGGTCACTTTGGAAATAAATCATAACTTCTCGGACAGCATATAAAATTGTATATCTACTTGAGATTTAGTTCTTCTTCAGATATTCTTTTGAACTCATAACAGTAAACTTATGTATCACAAGAACATTGTTTTAAAATCAAAGTTAAATTTTGAATTTATGGATGCACTAGTGAAGAGTAAAGCAGAACGAAGACCAAGACTGTTCCAGTTTTCGTATTTGTCTTGGTCTTACTTATTCGGTCTTGGTTTTGGTCTTACTTATATAGTCTTAGTCTTGGTCTTGATCCTGCTAATATAACCTCGGTATTGGTTTTGGTCTTACGTGTTAAGTCTTAATCTTGCACATTTAATCTGATACTTACGTTTGTTTTAATTATTGTTGTCTCTGTTCACCGAGAAAGTAATTGTCTCAAATGCTGAAAATTTCTTTAATATATGCAAGCTTTTAAAGAAAACAGTGTCGATGGTTGTGATGATTATGAAAACTCGAGAACTTACCCTTGCTCCAATGCATAAATTGACTTTTTAGGGAACAAAATAGTTCAAAGTAGGTACTTGAAAGAAGCAAAAAATGTCGAAAAGAAAGTAGTTTGTCTATATATTTCAACCATGTGTTATCCAGACATAGAAACAAAAAACACTGGCTGACTCACTAGGGACTCCGAAAGACTGAGATTAATGAAATTGTTAAATGATCCCAAATTTTCCCAAGTGTACCTGTGGTCGTGAAATTTCGTGCACANAATGATTATAATTAAAAATTAAATATAATATAATTAGAAATACGTAGAGTTTTCTATTTGTTTTTTACGGTGATGGTCTTGCTTCTTCGGTCTTGGTCTTGGTCTTGCTCATTTAATCTGAAACTTATGTTTTCTTAAATATTCTTCTTAGAACAAAGTTTTCTATTTACCGATACAATAATTTTCTTAAATGCTAAACTTTTCTGTCATACATTCGAGGTCGTCATGAAAGAAAATAATGTCGATATTCTTCTTAGCACAAAGTTTTCTATTTACCGATACAATAATTTTCTTAAATGCTAAACTTTTCTGTCATACATTCGAGGTCGTCATGAAAGAAAATAATGTCGATAGTCATGAGAGTTATGAAAAATCGAGAACTAATATATTTTTTTAATACATTGGTTTTC
>NW_020440968.1:0-3424 GCF_000699045.2 Agrilus planipennis
AATTGTTAATATTCAAATGAGATGTAACGTACGTGCTTGTTAATTTGTCGTGTTTACATTTAAATTAGGTTTTTATCTCTTTATATCTTGGTACACAATTTGCTCAATAGTTTTACTCACTGATTTTATATTCTAACGTAATAAATTTAGTAAAGTGCTTCCGTTGTATCACACTTAAATCATAAAGTAATTGTTTATATTTATACATATCGTTATATGAAAACTTTTAAAATGTATTGAGGTCCTTTGGGCTAGTAGTGTTATTCGAAATGGTTGAATGTATAGCAGTTCATTTTTTAAAAACAAAAAAAATTTTTACGGAAAATTACGTTTAAATACGAGTTATTGTACTCAAGTACATTATTTACGAATTTGACGGATTTTGAATGAATTAAAAAAATAAATAAAAATCGTAACGTTTGTCAATTGTTTTACCTTTACTAACGCAATGAGAACTCTTTTTGTGGTGCCCGAAAATTCGTTTTCGATGGCTTCTTCAAATTCATGTCCGGTGATATTCTGATAATCGGCGAAGATTAGTTTAAGTTGTTCTCGGTTTCTCTGACACAAAATTTGGTTGAATGCTGATTCGTCGGTTCCAGCGAAAAGTTCACCAGCGCGAAGCAAAGTTTGAGCGTCTTGGTGAGCTTTTTCTGTGTCCGTAATTCCAGACTCGTCCCTGCAAGCCTAATAAGCACGTGTTAAATTATAGTTGTGAGTCAATCAATTAATTGAATTGTCTTAAAATTTGTCAGTGTTTTTATCATATATAAAGTTTACATAAATTATCCTTACTGTTATTAGGGACACAAATAATCGTTTGAGCGTTCCGGAAGTGTCCGATTTAATATCATCTTCTAGGGGTCCATATTCTAGAATACAGGAGCTCATTTGAAAACAAATGAAAGTTATGTTTTTGGCATATCATCATTTTTCCCTTCATGTAAATTGTAACGTCTAATACGCGTACGAAATACCTATTTCAAATTTTAGTTAAAAAAATACTTATTTTAGTGGGTATTTTTTAAGTTACGAGTATTTGGGTAGGTATAATTTAAAAATTTATACATTTTGCATATATAACATTGTTTATTTAAATTATTTGACTTACTAGTTTCGTATGCCTCCCTGATATTTTTAATTTCATCGTTTGTATGAACTCCTAATATTTCTATAAGGGCGTCTTCGTCTGTGCCGACCCCGCTAATGGCTTTGTGTATTTGTTTTGCGTAATAATCAACAGTAGGGTACATTAAGGCCACCACCAAGTCTTCAAAATTTCCTCTTAATTCACTTTTCAATTCGTCGATTAAGTCCTTAAAAATGACATTTTCAGGACATTTGAATTTATCATTAGTATATTACTAGGTATCATACTTAAATTAGTAATAATAATATGTATTTCCATTATTGTTTATAAAAATTTAAGCAAAAGTAAACAGAAATACGTTTTTGAGTTGCTCGTATTTATTTCTTCAAAAAATTTTTTTTTAATCAGGTATTTTATAACGAATGTTCTACTTACTTTTCCATACATAGTTTTGAATCTTTTCGCAATTTCTTGTCTTTGTTCATTGCTTCGTTTTGCTAAAATTTCGATAACTTTTTTCTCATCCGTCCCAAAGCCCTTGAATGCCTGCTTTAAGGCTTCGGCATCTTCAGTGGGATTGAAAGGACTAGCAGGACGAATAGTAGGCTTAAAATGAAAGATATATCAGAATGAAATGATAATTTTAAAAATGTTTTCGATAAATAAATAAAAAGGTACTTACATTGACCATATTGAGAATCTACCGGTCAGTCAATAATCTTTCAATGAACGGATGATGACGTGGGAGGGTATGTTACGTCCTTTCGGCTCTTAATGTTCAACAACAACTCGTTGGTCGGTCTGTCTCCGAACACTGCCCAGACTTGCTCGACGCTGGTCAAGAATTCTATCATCGTGGTACTTGTTGAATGTACTATAGAGAATGTCTTGTAGGTGCTTTGTTGCCACATTGGCTTAAAAAGAATTAGCTATAGATTTTTATTAAAGTAGGTACCAGTTGTTTAGAAGTTAGAATTGTTCTTATATGATTGTGACCACTATAAGACGGGGGTAGGCAGGGGTTTAATCTCGGTATCGGGAATTAAGATGCCATACCCCAAAAGAAAACAGAGAACCCTAATTGGGACCATTCTGTTGTACGTTTTTCTGTTCGTCAAAACCTTTTTTCGCAGGAACGCGTAGAAGTATCAAGTGGAAATTCATATTAAATACTTAGGTCTGTAATAAAAAAATCAAACTTCTAAATCAAGGCAATTAAATGATACTGCCGTTTATGCCGCAGGGAATTAAAACCTGCAGGGTATTTCCTGTTGCCCTACAATGAAATTTAGTAAGAAGTCACATCACGAAAAAAAAAGTAATTCTTTAACTGTAATATTGTAATTATACGTTTTGGAGGCAGATTTTTGGGGAACTAAAAACATACTCGGAAAATCTGGAAAAATCATCTAGTCAATTCTCTTTATTGACGAACGATTATACCTACAAGTGTGCTCGGAATCCTTGTTGTGCGGGTTCTACTTGCCGTTAAATAATTCAGAGAAATATTTTAAGATTTTAATGCTTGTTACTGAAATGTCGAAGAATAATTTTTCTTTAGAAAAACGGTTTTTGAAACATCAAACTAAAAATGGTACTGTCGAAAAATTCAGGAGTTAATCCTAGTTGAATTTCCTTCGTCCATGCAATTAATACATACTCAAATTCTTTTCACTGAGAGTTGTCGAATTTCAGGATTTCTTGATTTAAGTTTCATTTGTTTTAAATAGAGCACTTGGAGGAAGAGAATCGCGAAAATTATGAAAAACCCAAAAATTTATATACAGGCAACTCAACGATTTTATAATACTTGCACTTATATAACGTTGGTACCATAAAAAGGACAAAGGACATAGGATGTGATTGGTTGAACGGAATTATTTACAAAACATTACCGTGTACCCACATTTGAATAATATATTCATGTTCTTATTGGCAACGATGCTTAACAAAAAGTAATTGGTATTCTATTTTTAACGGTGATCACATGCTGTTTAACTGAATGTTTTATAATTTTAAATTGTACTATGTAAAACCTTCATACAGCGGCTAACATGCTGGTTGTTTAAAAGAAAGACAACCGTAATTGCACAGAAGATGCTGTATAGTCTAAACAAAAGCAGCATCGGGCGGGTAGATCTTATTAGTGAGGCTCTTGTCTTTGCGGAATTAGTTTTAATGACGATACTCGACGAAAAATGTAGTTATTAATAAATAAATTTAGTTTTAAAATTGTTTATAGGAAATTAACAAAAATTAATAAATACGAAGATAACAAATTATTAATCATGGAATTACTAAATTAAAAAAAATTACTAATCAATACCTTCATGG
>NW_020440969.1:0-4079 GCF_000699045.2 Agrilus planipennis
TAGTATATTACGGTATTAGGATTATAAAGATAGCGTAGGAGAAGATAACACTCTCGAGTAAGTGGGTATTTCGTGGGTGTTGTTTTCTCCTACCGTAACTTTGTGATCTTAAGTATTTATATATATTAACATTTAAAAATGTTGTTAGAAACATGAATAGAAAAACCATTTCGCCAAAAATTAATCTTCTGCAAGGTTTTCTGTTAATTTCGTGATGTGACAGATCTTTCTATAATTTCATTAATTCCTTGACGATATCATTTGAAAAATAATGTTCAAAGCGTATGGCGTTTTGATATCAATTTAACTTAATTACAATTTAATATTACTTACGTGAACGACATTGCAGTTAAGATAATGTGTGTACATATAGCTCTACAGGTCGATAAACTGTTACCGTCACAATTGACAGACACCTTGACCCACCCCAATTGAACCGAATCGGTTAAAATAAACATTTAAGGCCACGGTTTTCTTGTCGTTCTTAAAATATAATTTAAATACGCTCCAACGTAAGTGTTTTTCGTTTTCTGCTTATTAATCGATATATCAATCAGTTGTTTGATACCGTGGCGCTGCACTGTTGTGAAATTCGCAGAAATTTGTGACAGTTACATAAGGGAAGGGCAACAACCTGTCGTTATAAACCTATTAATGAATGTCTTATAATCCGTCTTTTTAAATCGAAAAAAAAAATGTGAATGTTTATTTTGTTATGATTTATTTCAAAAACCAAACACATACATTCATTGAAGGTATACAATTACTAATATCACCTGTTAACCTTTCAATTTTCTAATTGTTAATTATGACCAAATTAGTTGGTCGTTAGTGATACTAAACTTCGGACAATGAACCAATACAATGGTCACTATGATATTCTTTATGTTTCCTTTTTAATGTTTATATTTATCTATATTCCGTCTCGTTCGTTGGGATTAGACACAAAGGGTCAAAAGATTAGGATACTTAGATTCTAGAACGATTAGCAGCATTGGCATGTAACAAGGAAAAGTTAGAGTTAGTTTTAACTGAAATGGAAACGGTATTGATAGAATGAGATTTATAAAAATAACACAAAAATATTGGTATATAAGGGATGTAATACAAAAATAGGCACATAATAAGAAGGGACTTTATGATGATGATGATAGTGATGATGAATTAGAATATACCTATGTTCGTTTTTTTACATTTTATTTCAAATTTATGTCGGATAAGGAAGTGGTAATTAAATAAAATACGAATGTATTCATTATTATTTATGTTATTACTATGTTACAAAATATGNACACACAAGCCTTGCTATATGAGCTCTCAAAGCATATAAAAATTATACGGCTTAAATGTGAAGTTGGGTGCAAAAGAATACAATTAAATCCTCTGTCGGGAAAAAACGAAATGACTTTCCGAACAATAGCATTAGATCGAGTCTAATAGGTTACAGAGTAACGAATGGACAGCAAAATACGATCCACGAATGGACTAATGTCGGAAAAGTCGATCATAGTAAGGGAGTTGTCCTTAATATATTTCTTCCCGAATGGCAAACAGTAAATACTGATTTCTACGTAAAGGTACTCAAGTGTTCCTGATGATCCTTAGAATGCCCCTACACCCTCGGGTGTCATACATACTTTGCAAATTTTTGACCTGTAATTCCGTCACCACTCTCCCTGCTCACCGGATTCGATACCATGCAATTTCGTTTTGTTCCTTAAATATAAAATAGTCATGCTGGAGTAAAACTAATTGTAAGAGAATGTGGAAACGATAAAAAGTGAGGGAACATTTTGGTCAGTTGAAACGTATGTAGGACAAATACATTGCCACAAATAAGGAGTATTTTTGAAAAGGATAATGTTTATGTACCCAAGATTTTGTTAAATAAAGCTTTTACGGCCTTAATTCGCGTATTTATTGAACGGAGCATGTAGGAACGTTCTCTACGTTTTATAGATAACCTAAAATTTATACGGTTACTTACTTTTAAATACATTAAAATAGCTGGAAACGTATTTATCTATTAGGCAAATGTTATCTATTATTAGGCAAATGGACCTATCCATGATTTTTTCGTAATTCCTTCTACCGATTTTTTATATTTTTGCTTCTATTATTAACTTAAAAAACAATATCAATGAACATAAATATCTTACCTGTAAAGTAATGCATGTGAAAGAAGAAAGAAACGTTGTATTAAAACGAGGCTGCCGAAGATTGTGATACCTTTAAAAACGCATTACCTACTGAAAAATTGGTTTTTTATCGTCGAAAGCGATTAGCAGCCAGAAGTAATGGCTTTTTTATGGTAATTCTTTTTTAACGACTAATAGCGACGTTATCCCTGTGGGTGTACTACGTTTTACAATTATTGACCTCCTTGAACTTATAATCACGCTGCTGAGTTTTCAAAAGTTAAAAATTTTGTTGCATAACTTCCTGGAAGTTATTAATTGAACGAAACCGATTTTTAAACTCTTCATTATACTTTAAAATCTATGCACGAGTACACGTTTAAAAAAAGTCTAATAGTACAAATACCAATCCAAATTCATTTTGCAATGAAACATATACAATTTTAATATAACAGCATTCACTTAGGCTAATTCTTTGTTTTCTTGATAATTAGTATTAGGTACAGTAAGCTCTTAAAAGTTGTTTTTCATTAGGTTCATAAAATAAAACTTTAATTCATTTTTGTTTGTTAAAACATCACTACAGTCACGTATAGTGATATATTGCAGACCGATAATTTTCATGGTCAAAAATTCGTAATCTGTTTGTTATTTTGATCGACCTACATGTTTAGCATTCCAAAAAAGTATTTAATGAATAATCATCTGAAATTATTAACAATAAAATTACGTCAAAAGAACAAGTTTGCGAATATGTTTCATTTTTTAAAGAAGAAAAGAGAAACAGGAACTGGTTTCTTCAAGTCCTTTTCTTCTATTACTTGTCCATTTTTATAGGTCCACCTTTCTATTAATAACTCGAATAACAATATAAATGAATATAAATAATTTACACAATTTTCAAGTATTCTGATTCAAATTTGCGGTTAAAAAAAAAATATTTTCTATTAAATATAGTATAAGGATGCAATTTTCATAGAAGTACATATCCTGGCATCCTTAACCTATTGCAGTTATTATTAATATAACGGATTGTAATAAGTCTTACAAGTATGAATATATTATTCACTGGACAAAAAGAAATATACATAGTCTGTCCAATATAAACACAAGAACAGAGCTTCTAGAGGTGGATTAAAGTGATATGTCTGCACCATGGGCGGAAAAGGAAGCTCGACTGGACCGAGAGAGTGTTCAAATGGTCGCTAAAAACTATATGATTAGAAATTAGAGGGTAGAGTCAATCAGGGGAAGGGTTCTTTGTTGTTGTGCTTTTATTACTCTTGTCTACGATGGAGATTGATTATTATCAGTTGGAATAATATCTCAATAACAAACTTTTGATGATCCTTGAGACACTCTCACGTAATTGATGAAATGTTCATAGCAGTTTTTGGATACAACATACGTGGTGTCATTTGTACTCTTGTCGGCGATGTAAATTGACCATCAGATAGAGGAATCTCTCAACATCAAACTTCATGAAATTTGAGAAAGCTCTCATTGAAGAAACAGCTCCTTTCAAGTGAATTAGGCATTTCAATAAAGATCACACAGACTAGAATGATGATGCCGGGACCAGGACGGCCTTCGGGCTTCTCTGTTGATGACTACATTGAGTATGTGCGATCTCTTATGTCTTTTGATTGCCGATCCACTGTGCGGATGATTACTAATGGGCAAAGTTTGGGAGAATTATGCGTACGACTTTGTCAGAACGGTTGACACATTGTGTGCAAAAACCTCCCCGAAGCTGTTGACCCCCGAGCAAAATCTAAAAAGAACCGAATGCTGCAGAACTCTGCTTCGATGTAGTGACCACTGTTGATGACGACCAATATATAACATAGGGTTGTTCGGAAAGTCATTTCGTTTTTTTTTTGTGGAAATGAAAGACAGTTTTCGTATAATAAACAAATACTTTATTAAATTATATATTGA
>NW_020440970.1:0-1318 GCF_000699045.2 Agrilus planipennis
GCTCGTAGCAAATTACACATAGTCCAGTCAAATGCAAATATTGAGTATCATTCATATAGGTATAGTTTTATTATCTTTATGTTATAGTTTCTTCATTTTAGCAATAGTTCTTCTATATTATGCTTCCTTATTTGCCTTTGTAACCCGTTTTAACTGGAAAAAAGAAACTGATGACAAAATAATTTCCTCAGCGTCAAAGATCAGAGCCAAAACAGGGTTACAAATAATTTTATTGATGTAAAATCGAGATCAGTCATTTTATATCAAAATATTAACAACCCCATTTTCTTTCTGATCTTTGTAATAAGAGAAAGAAAAGGAATCCATATTTTCTTTAACTTTGGGTTCATTTGCTAAGTGAAGTTATTCGAATCGTTTTCTAAGAATTTTGGATTATACGCATTTATTAGCACACCACAATATTTTGTAGTTTTCAGTTTTACACAGCTGGCATATATCAATTCGATATTGTTTTGGGGGCTGTTTTGTCGTAATTCATACAATTTGATAGTTCCTGATTTGGCAGGTGCTGATATCAATTTGGAACTTCAAAATTCTATGGACTATGACATTAATCCCGGAAAACAATTTCGATTCAATTATTTAGATTATCCATTTCCAAGGAGTTTTTGGGCTCTCTTAAACTAAAGAATTAGAAGGGATTCATGGAATATCTTTTTGTCCCTTTTTTAAACTTCTAATACCTTCAGTAACCATCATGTGACCAACTTTCATTTATCACTTTATATCATTTTTGTTCGTTGATTCTAGTAAAACTTTTAAAGGCATAAATTTAAATTTATTTTACGAATAGAAAATACGTTTAAAAAAGTATCGGTCTATCGGTCTAGTCTCTCATGAAACTAAATTTACAATTATTTGGGCGTGGTTGTAATATTGGATATTTAGTAATTCTGAAGAAATACAAATAATAAAAGTAAGTACAGGTCTGACGAAGGAAGCTGGCGAGCGGTCGCGCAGGTACTTGCCCATTTATGACCTATTTGGCTAAGTCACTTTGAACCGATACACAAATAAGCTTTCAGTAGACGTAAATTATAGTATTAATACAGATAGGACAGTAGCGTACTAGGAAATAATGTAGAAAAATGACTTACGATAAAGAAAAAATAAACCTATTGCTTTTGTTTTAAAGTTAGTTTTCACATTCCCTGTCATCATGGGAATCTCTATAACTGTCACCAACATCAACAATTAGTTCTTCTGTTTGTCTGTCTATTACTTGCTCACTGATCCCTATTTTTAAATATTTAATCTACGCCCCTGATAGGAATACTGAAGAATGAGGGCTGCAATC
>NW_020440970.1:2803-3429 GCF_000699045.2 Agrilus planipennis
GTTACGAATCGATTAAATTATCAATTTTAAATTTTTAATAATTTTGAATTTTTTAAGTTTCCGCGAATTTTGAGGACTCTTTGCCATTGGGTGCACACAACCTTTGTTCTAAGAGAGATATGAAAAAAATTATGAATACTTTTTTTTGCAAAATAGCATTGTGAAAAACTTTTATTGAAACTTTTTTTCCATATCTTTCATATTTCGCGAGATAATCGAATTTGCAATTGTTTTTGCGGATTTTCTTCCCCCCTATGCCGGGCAAATAATTTTCATTTACATATACGAGTTCCTCACGAAATTTCCGATAAAATGACCCGTGTTTCAATCATTTTCTCCATTACAAGGTACTCGTCAGCCATTTCCCTCATTTGACTGGACTAATATGGGAACCTTTTTGCATGGCACTTGCTCCTTACTGTTTAGCACTTTAGAGAAATTTATAAATCAGCCTACTTTTTGTATTAAATAAGCATCACTATGTCGCAAATTAACCATATCAGTAATCGATCGGTCATAGCTAAAATCAGCAGATCTACTGGCAAATCAGGAGCCCCGGCAACTCTGCCTACATTCGGAGAAAACTGTAGAACAAACTTCTACAATTGTAAAACTTTTCATTACAA
>NW_020440971.1:0-3420 GCF_000699045.2 Agrilus planipennis
TTCGAGTCTCTCACAGAGAGACTGAATGAATAAAACTGAAAAATTGAGAGACTCGAGTCTCTCGTTCAGAAACTGGATACGAAATGAGGATCTCTCTATGAGCGACTCGAGTCTCTCGTTCGCAGACGCTAAACAGTTTTTTTAACAGTCTCTCGACAGTCTCTCTCAGCGACACCAGAGAGACTCGATGAGAAACGGAGACTCGCTTTCAGAGATTCTGAGAGACTGAACATTTTTATCTCGGGATATTATAGTTTGTGAAGGAATTATTATATTTAAACGAAGCAATGTGGAAACGAAAGATTAAGCTCTTCATTTGAGGCTTCAAAAATCCGTAGAATGTCCCTCTGTATGGCTGCAGTTGGAGTAAACCTTTTTCTTCATACTAACGCACTTGACCGCTTGAGAAAACTTGTTAAGTAGAAGAATGATGAAAGTAAACACCTGTCCTGTATGTGGTCCTATTAAATGTATGTACCTATTACGTGGTTATGAACTGTACCATTTAAAGTACCACCTTATTTGTTTATTTAAGTTGTTTTCGAACATGAGAGCATCTGTAATTGTAAAACGAATTCTGCAGAGAGTAATTTATTGAGAAAAGATCTTTTGTAATTGGTAAATTCTTCAAATGTAACTGAATTAATTAACAGGCACGCAGGTAGGAACAGTTTGTGAATATTGATGGTTGTAGTTATTAACATACCCAATTTTGATGTTCAGATTTTTGACATTTGTTCGCTGAATCAATTCTTGCTTTTTATAGAACTACTAACACCGTTTTTTGAACAAAACGATTACTTTTACAATCTTTTACAGTGTAAAACAGACAAATCATATTATAAACAAAAAGTGCAGTTTAACTTTTGTCATAATTCATTAAATAGAAATTAACAAAGTAAAAGTAATTCTCCAAAGGTTTGAGTTTTTCTATATGAATTACTGAATTTGAATTGAATAGTCTAATATGACTATATATTTAAATTATATGAGACTGAAAGTAAAATGGAGGACACTGTGAATGTTCATAAGGACAAGTAGAGACAGGAAAGTGAGACGCCATCTGAGGCACGAAGGGCTAGCTTGAGACGTATTAATAACAGAAACAGGAGTAAACAGGAACAGAGAAAGGCCTAGATTAGATTACTACTCATAAATAAGGATGTGGAATGCTCTGGCTTTCAGGAAACGTGAAGTTTGGTTCAGAATAAAAAGGGGTGGCTCCAACCAATTCTCCAACTGATGACAATGGAAAAAGACTTTCGCGATGATGCTGTCCTAATTTGGGCATAAAGACCGTCATCGGTTGGAGATGCTGGATGTGGACAGAGATGGAAGGATCTCTGAAGAAGCTCGCTACTTGTGCTAGCGAAACGTTTGACAGTAACTCCAACCTATGATGATCATTAGACAGCATCAGATCACCTACTGGCTGCGAATATGCCTTTACCAATGTACTAATATTTAAACATCTTTGGTAATTTTGTTTCTTAAGGAAGTAGCCCAGTGTGACAATTGATTGATTAAGTAAAAATTGTGACAGCTGGAAAGAAGGGCTGGTGTTCAGTAAAACTAGAAGAGGACCTACATTAGTAGGTCGAAAGCATCGAATTAGGTCAATGCAATATAATCAACGCCGGTGTTTTCGAATACACTTGACAGAAAATTTATACGTGGTTGTGTAATACCTGTTAGTAATCGCAGGGAACAATAAAAAATTGTGTTGGGCGTTTTTATTGTATCGAACCGATTAGTAACGGAATAAGTTCCAGGAAATTTAAAATGCATGACGGACGTAACACATTAGTTTCTAAACCAGTGTATTTTACGGAATATTGGTATTAAGCAAACAATCATTAAGTGTTTTGCGAAAAACAATGAAGCATGACAAAATGAATACTAAATTAATCAATCAAGTACAGTAATAATACCTATTTAGCAAAAATATTGAAACGAATGCTATCCCACTTATCCTTAACTCATAGTGATGCGATAAGTCGTTATCTTATTCTTAATTTGACTGATGTGCTAAAGATGTATTATGCAATTTGTTTTTTCAAAAACTAAAAAGGGTGTCCCGACACTGGAGATTTTCCAGATTATCCGGAAGTTAACATATTACTGAGTCCGTGTCCCAAATTTAAAAATTTCACTCCCAATAGATGTTTACCGCATATTTGTAAATGGAGATTAAGAAAAAAGTAAAACGTTTTGAAAACGGTCACGTTCCATCTGACAACTGTAGCCTGAACTACAATATTACAATGTCGAGAATATGTTCCAGTTTTTATGGATCACACTGTATTCATCAAACTTTTTATTACGTGAAGTATTTGGAATTATGACAGTACATGAGCGATTATCTAGTTGACGTAGCTTGTATTGCAGACGCGTACAAATGAGTTCACTTTTTCTGATGGTAAAATAATACGCACGTGGTTAATCGATTATTACGCTATACGTTTCTTGTAATAGGAGCTCGTCAGGGTTTTGAAGTGAGCGGCGCTGGACAGACAGACACGCTGGAAGGACGGAATGGGACGGCCTGACATGTGAAGATGATGTAGGAATAATGGAGATTTTTGGCCGATTACCAGTCAGATTTGTTTCACTGTCTTATGCGTATGGTGCGCAAAGTGCTCTCTCCATCGTGGAATATTCATTATCGTTACCGATAGAAGATCGACTAGATAACGAATGTTTTGTGTATTATAAAGAATTGAAATGTTTTAACCGGACGGATGGACGGTTCGGTTCGGTGAATTTATTGTTTCATTCTGGACTAAGTTATTTCTATGAAGGAGAAGCTATTTAGAAAGACACAAAATGTCTTACAGTCAATTCGTATTAAGATTAATTAGCTTCACAACGAAATAATCTTTAATTTTTTTTTTAATTGAATGAGTAAGAAAATCACGTGATTGAGATGAAGAATGGCATCTACTCTATTGTAGGAAGCTAAAAAAATTAATGTTCTGTTTGTAAAGCTGAAGCCAAGAAGTCGGTAATGGAGGCAACAATTTCTTCGTCAGCATTTTTGCTGTCGTGTCATCTTCGTCGGCAATATTTGTTGAAGATTGTTCGCGGCAATAATAACAAATATTTGAGTATCGCTTCCAGCAGCTGAATGCAGATTTGGGCTCTGTACCTTTTTGTACATTTTCAGGATATGGTTTTAGAAAATGTTTGTCGATCGGCATCTTTGGTGCTTCTTAGATGCTGAAATACTTATTTGTTTGTATTGCCGCTAACAATCTTCTACGAATATTACCAAAGAAGACGATAGCGACAGTACTGTCGACAAATACGTTCTACAATTAGATGCCCTCTGTTACCGAAGAAACTAGTGGAACATCTCCGTCAAAGGATGTTCAGAACATGACAGCTAAGAAGTTAAACTTCAATCTATAAAAATAGAAT
>NW_020440972.1:0-1122 GCF_000699045.2 Agrilus planipennis
GACGAAAACATGTAAATGTATTATTGTATAGCAGCTGTCCACCCAGACGCATCGCTCACTCAAGTAGGAGAGAGACAGATGTCGAACGCTGCCGAACGCGGAGGCCGATTGTGCCTCTTTGTCGCTCGTTCCGCGCTTTCGCTTGCACTTCAAGCCTTAAATGTAACGCCTCAGAGCGAGGTAACGCCGCATGAGTCATGTTTTTTCGTGCGTGCAACCGGCTCCATCGAATTATAAGACGTTGTCACGTCAAAAACTAGAAATCTCTTTAAAACGCCAATTAAAAACAGCTGCTGGGCTTTTATGGGATATGCTAGACGAGAACCCCCCCCCCCACCTACGATGGGCCGACCAGCATGAAGGTTGGTTAATAAAGCTTAGGCAACAAAACCTACCAGATCTGCCAATTACAGAAGTACCAAAGCACATTCTAAAGCCAGGTTGGGAGCGCAAGTACCGTACCTTACCAAAAAGGAGCGTAAAATCCCAGTTTCAAAACGACCCGTTCAACGAAAGTGCATGTTGTAAACTAAATCACATAATTTATTTATAATAAATGTAGAAATACACTGACAAACGTCAACAAACACAAACCCACTCACTCGATCGAGGGGTATATGTAGTGGTAACAACCTTACCAACAAAACCCTTGGAACCTGCGTCCCCAAGAAAACACCATTAACAAAGTGATCAAAATATGAAACATATAAGTCGTAATGTGTTGTAAGTTATCACTAATATAAGAAAAAAAAATCTGTAATACCAAGTATGCATAATAAACGTCTCTCTCTCTCTCTCTCTCTCAAAAAAATATTGTTGACAAAAATTCCTAAAGTGCACAATTTTTAAGTTATCGGAAAAAAAACTAAAAATTGGGATCTTTCGATTGAACCTCAAGAACGCATCCTCATATTTAGTAGCACTTTGTGATTTTATCATTTTTTGTTGTCGAACTAACATATTTAACAATAAAAACTCATGGATGCAATTGTTCCTTACTTAAAATACAAATTTTATCAAATAATCGTCAATTCAACTTAAAACATTTATTCAAATGCAACAAGTGAGATAATTATAGTTTGTTTCCCATACATAAATTTTCATTTGTAACAAAAAAATGGG
>NW_020440972.1:1224-3789 GCF_000699045.2 Agrilus planipennis
TCGCATTTCCCTAAAACTAGAACAACCCACATCCTTAACTATTTGCGAACAGTAATCTAACCTAGGTCTACCTCTACCCCTCCTAACCCCTGTTTCTGCCTCTAATATGTCTTCGACTAGACCTTCATGTCTGAGAAGGTGTCCTACAACCCATCTCACCTATTTTTTATTGACTTCCTTAGAGTCTTCTGTTCTCCTATTCTTTCTAATACCTCTTCATTTCTAACCTTTTCTACTCACGTTACCCTCATCTTTCGCCTATAACACCACATTTCGAAAGCTTCTAACCTTTTATTTTTCGCCGCGCCCACTGTCCATGTTTCGCACCCGTACAACGTCCTGCTCCAAACATACACCTTTAACAACAGTATATATCCATATAAAATAATTAAATATTTTGCCATTTTTAGAAGTTGGATTCACATACGGTTTGTCTATTAGAACATGAAGATAGACTGTCTGGAAGGACGTTAAGGAACGACAAATGTGTTGTTGTTTGTTTTATTATGTCTATATTATGCTAGACTAAAAACAGGAGTTACGAGGAGTAGAGGAAGACCTATGTAGATTAGATTACTGTTTACAAATTGTTAGGTATGTGGGATGCTCTAGTTTTAGGTGAATGCGCAGATTAACTCAGGATAGGAAAGACTTTTGGGACTGACGATCTTGTGATGATGAAGCTAGAGTCAAAGTTTAAATTCGGATGAATGTCGAAGTAAATTAGCAGATTGCGACTGAGAACAATTGCGTCCGTGGGTTTTTACTGTTAAATGTGTTAGTTCGATAACTAAAAATGATAAAATTATAAAGTGTTACTAAATATGTATTCGAGTGTGCTGTTGAGATCCAATTGAAAAAGACCATTTTTTAGTTCTTTTTCGCGGTGATTCAAAAATTATGCACTTTAGGAGTTTTTTACAAGAATACTTTTTTGTAGGAAATTAAACTTCCCATCCGAATGCCTTGTTGAAGAATTCGTTTGCTATTTTTATGAAAAGAAAAGATGAAAATTTGACGAAAATCAAATTATTCTATTTTTTTTTCCAACAAGTCGTCTATATCTCCTTTTCTTTAGTAAAATGAGCCAGACGATGTACGACAATTATTCTAGACATAAAAAAGTTTACCTTTGACCCTATACGAATCAACATAAAATGTACATGCTGTCGATTGTTTCACTTGTTGTTTTTAGTTATATTTCTGTAAGATAAATAAAAAAATTTGCACTAAATAGGTACTTTTTGATTTTATGACTTATTACAAAATAACTAGAAGCTTAACATTAAATTTAAATTTTTACAATTCAAATTTATCAATGGTTTAGACAAGTTTTACATTTACAGTCGCTGTCGTAAAAAGTTAGCATTATTTATCTTATAATATTGTTTTGCAATGGATAAATGAACATGTATGTAGGTAGCCCACGAATGACTTTTTGAAAGACATTGAAAATAAAAATACTCACGGAATTTGCAATAGTTAAATGGGAACTATTTCCGCCAATCTACTGTCTATTAAATGGGCGCAGTGGACACAATTTCCGCTTTTACGTAAACATAATACCTAATGTTGTCGTGGTACAACGCTGAAAACAGCTTGCAGGCTATGATGTACTTACTCTACATAATTTCTATTTTATAAATAAACAATTGCATATCATCGATAACCTGCCTTCACAAGGTCCTTTCCTTGGTGGGAGAACTGTGAAGTTTTATTTGCAGCCATAAACTATTATTACTTGTTACATTATTATTACTTATTAGCTTATTTCAAACTTCACTACTCACTGCAGTAATTGTTGACGCGTTTCATGGACAGTAATAATAATCATTGATTAAACTTTACTGACCTTGACATAGTCTGTGCGAATATTTTTTAAATTGTTAAACTAATCAACGGTTTGTAACGTTCCTTTCTTATTTTTGCAAAATAAGCCTTGAACGTACGAATAGGTGTTCTATTGTTAGATACCAGTACTTTTATTCATAGTATGTTTTAATACTTTAATGTTTAATAGGGTGATTTCGCTTGTTTTCCATCTAGCTCCTGTATTTGTCCACTTGAAGATCTTGTTTCAAACTATAACTATAATATTGAAGATAATCATCGTATATGCTTGAATTTGTTGAAAACCTAATATTTAAACAATATAAAAACTAATATAATAGACCAGCTGTATCGCAAAATATTGAATTAGTTATTTGAAGTCTTGCTTTTCTGAGGTGCAGATGTATCAATAAATTGCAAAAAAGTAGTGAGGCGCAATGACCTTCTAGAAAGTTTTTAATGTAATTTTTGGTATGAAAAATTTTTTGTATTTGTTTGTGGTACTTATTTAAATTAGGCCACTGGTCACAAATAGTTAAGGATGTGGGATGTTCTAGTTTTAGGGACATGCGAAGATTAGTTCAGGATAGGAAAGAGTGGAAGCGCGTGTTCAACCAGTCTTAGGACTGATGCCCTTATGATGATGATGATGATGACTTATTTAACACATATTCAACATAATAAAACATGTAAACTGTAATTTTTTTATAATTAACTCCCAAATACTAGATTACC
>NW_020440973.1:0-3433 GCF_000699045.2 Agrilus planipennis
AAGGTACCCTATGTCCTTTTCTGTACCCCCAGCAATGTATGTACAAAATTTCATGACGATCGGTTCAGTAGTTAAGGGGTGAAATTGTAGCAAACAAACAAACAAAGTAACTCACATTCGCATTTATAATATTAGTTAGGATTCCAATATTCCGAAAAAAAATCTAATGTTTAATTTTCAATAGCATTATATTAACTTTCACCTAAATTATGGTATTTAATTATAAGTATTTGTGAACCCGTTTTGAATTTTGTGTTGGTGGGTATTACTGTGTCCAGCGCCAGCTGATTGATAGGTTTTATGGAGACTCTGGGCAATTTGTACACCTTGTAAGGTCAGCGTTATCGAGGTTTGAAAAAAAAAAACAATTTATTTATTAACCGAATGATAAACTGCCGTACTTTATTTTTTCAAATAAATTTTTACATACACACGTCCAAAAATACGCTTTTACAAATAAAAAATAGTAATCAAACATTAATGTTAAAACAACTTAATTTCATCCAACTACGCACTACCTGAAAAAGTTTCGTTAATAAATTCTCCATATAGTTTATGTTAATAACATTGCAAATATATTTTTTGCTTTTTATCATCGTTAGGGTATCAAATCTCACCTATTTAATGATGGATCTGTTCGAATTTTTAACAATTTTAAGTAAACTAAATTTTTTTCGTTCGATGTAAATATTAGTTGACAAAGACGAAAGCTTTTCCAGCAGTTATTTCATATTTAGCCCATTCCTTCATGAAAAGCGCATAGAACTTTTAGGCATGTGATGAGGTGGATACAACAGAATCAATTTTTTAATATTGACTAAAGGGTTTGTGAAAATGTTTGATATTGAATTCAAACGTTCTACATCCATTTTGAGTTTTCTCGAAAACGGTTTGCAATTTTATCTTAAATGCCTAAAAATAATTCTTTTCTAAATGAGGATGTTCGTCTAATAATGTAGTTATATCCGAACAACTTTCATTTTGCATATGAAATTTGACTGTTAAGACGGCAGATAATGTTTTTACAGAAAGTTGCGACTTCTTACTGCTCCAATAATCATTCCCTAGTGAAAATACCCTTTCAACAGCAGCATTAGTGCCTGGACAACATAAGGAAATTTCTATTAATTCAAATCACTGACAAAATAGTTTTAAATATTNGATAAAATGGATATAGTTTTGATCGTTAGCGAAAAATGCCCAGTAGGTCCTTACACCCGAAAGACAAATGTAAGTACAGGCCTGACGCTGGAAGCTGGCGAACGGTCGCGCAGGTACTTGCCCATTTATGACCTATTTGGGTAGGTCACTCGGAACCAATACACAAATAAGCTTTCAGATATTTATTTTGAATATTTAATCTACGCCGCTGATAGGAATACTGAAGAAAGAGGGCTGCAATCATTATACCTAAAACTGCCTACTTTTGTCACCGCGCATCCACGCCATTTTAAAATTTCCGCCAGCTTCCAGCGTCAGGCCTGTACTTTCAGAGTACAGGATTTGAAAAGAGTACGGTTTGCGAAAAAAGAGTACAAAACTCAGTAAATGAGTATAGTTGGTCACCTTATTTATTGAAATTAGGAATTCTCTGGTTCTATTAATAATGTTTATTGGGTCTACAATGTTTAAGTCTTCCATTCCTTTTCATCCCGTTTTTACAAGGCACTTATAGTAACCGTTTTATTTTGGCGAATTTGACTCGAAATATTGACCAGAAGTCCGATTTCTTGATGATACTGTAAGCGTAATTCTTGCTACCTGCGAGAGTTCAGCGAACACCGATATTATTTTTATGGTCCCTACGCCTTTTTGTAATATTATTGCAGCTCGTATGCACGAATGCTCTTCGAGTTTCTCAAGCATTTTTTACACAAAATTATGAAATATTTTATATTTTTACTATATTTCCTAATTAATAAGATAAGTTGAAAAAGGCAACTGAGCAGATATGGGGAATGGGGCGTCATTTTCTAGAATTCAGCAATGTAAAACAATAAAGAAAGAGTAGAACATTGTGATATGCGGAATATTTTTCAATGCTACTTTTATTTAGTTATGATAAATAGAGAAAAGAGTCGTACACTACACATACATATATATTATGTATGTATATCATATACACAAACCCCGGCTGTGTTACATAGACAAACCATTCGTTTATTTACTGGTACAGATAAGGAATTAGGCCGGAACAAATGAATTTCCTTCCTCATCTAAATTTTATCTTCTAAGATAAACTACTTCAGTGTATTCATTAAAGCAGACGCCGGATAATCAACCATTGCATTTTAATTGAAGAAGCCTTTGAAACAGTTTATTTTTAGACATATGCACATAAACATTTAACTACGACTGTAATGAAAATAATAGGCTAGTTGACTCAATTTCAACAATTGGTAAAGACTGTACATGTACATTAATATCCATTTTATTCAAAAAATGTGGATTTTTATAAAAAATCTGACATTTAAATTATGTATTTTGTGTTTTCAAAAACCGATTTAAATTTACCTCGAAAACACCTAAACTGTCATGGCGTCTTAAATGACGCATGCCATGCTAAACAATTTTTTTTTATTTCCTCGAATTACCTAAGTAGGTATTGTGTAGCGCCTCACTGTAAAATCACAACTACAAAAAAAATGTCCAAAAAATTATTTATATATGCATGAGCTTACACAGCTTTTGGCCCAAGGAGGAGAGGGAAATGAGATATTTTATATATAATAATTAAACATAATGTATATTTATGTAAATTATTATTATTCATCATCATCATCATAAGGTTGTCAGGCCTAAGACTGGTTGGACACGCATCTCCACTCTTTCCTATCCTGACCTAATCTTCCCATATCTCTAAAACTAGAACAACCGACATCCTTAACTATTTGTGAACAGTAATCAAATGTATGTCTACCTCTACCCTTCCTAACTCCCGTTTCTGCCTCTAATATATCCCTAATTAGACCTTCATGCCTGAGAAAGTGTCCCACCAACCTATCTTGCCTATTTCTTATTGACTTCCATAGACTCCTCTGTTCTCCTATTCTTTCTAATACCACTTCATTTCTAACCTTTTCTACCCACGTTATCCTCATCATTCGTCTGTAACACCACATTTCGAACGATTCTGACCTTTTCTTTTCCACCGCGCCCACTGTCCATGTTTCGCACCCTTACAACGCCGCGCTCCAAACATACACCTTTAACAACCCTTTTCGAATTTTTAAATTAACCGTTCGCGAGCATAGAAGTGATTTCTTTTTATTAAAGGCGACACGGCTCTGCGCTATCTTCTGCTTTATATCCCTACTACTCCTTCAGTCCTGACTTATCTGATTTCCTAGATATCTAAAATCAGCCACTTGTTCTAATTTTTCGTCTCCTATCTTTATATTAGCTCTTTCCCGACTTTTTCCGCATCCATTTT
>NW_020440974.1:0-3421 GCF_000699045.2 Agrilus planipennis
TACTGCCGATTCCTGTTAACGCTGATATTCGATGAAAGAAGTGCAAGTAATTTTCTTTATTGTTTTAGTCAAGACCTGCGAAGTTATAAAACGGAAACGTAAATTTAGTAGATTATTGTAAAAGTTACTTTGTCTTCCGTATCTGCAGTCGAGACGAAGATATTCCCTTGATTAATAAAAAGTATCATGTAACTTTTTCACTGGTGTTTGTAGATACTACGACAAAACTTGTACGTACACTTTACCTCGACTGCATTGAGCAGGTTGGTAGGTAGGTACTTGTAATCCAAGTAAGAAATGCTCGGATCGGTGGTAGTTCAAGAAAGTTTCCGGTTGCAATTTATTTAATCAATATAAGAAACTGCTATCATTTTCTTCTTATCAAAGGGAAAAGGAGACTCGCTTTCGAGGTAGAACAAAGACCTGAAGGGCTTCGCAAACTTTCTCAGGGAGTGTTTATTTTACAGGAATTGAGAGACTATGTGACCGTTGCCTTAGTTCGTTGTATGCGAACCCGTCTCGCCTCGTCTCTCCTCATCTACTCTGTCGGGGATTACTATTGTGAAGAAAGTGCTGCAAGTTCAGTTCGTAAATCTGAATGACATTTTGTTCCTCAGTTACGAGGAACGACTTTCGCAAACACAGCCATTCATCTGCAGCTGGTGCATTTGGAACGTAATATATTGCACGAAAACACAGACGCCGTATATACGTATATACACGATCTTTAAACTAATTGGACTCTAGATAAATTTGATACGAACGCGGCCATTAAAATTTATAAAATAAATCCTAATTTGTGTAGGCTTTCGCGGCCGTTGTACCTTAAATGTATTTATAAACTCTGGTTTTCTGGCCGTTGTCTCTGGCAATCTCTTCCTGACGTTTCGCCTGATGCTGCGGAAGGCATTCTCAAGGGTGGCGTGGTGGTGATCCACAAGAGAACTTCGACTGAGAGTACCACCACGCCATCCGTGAGAATGCCTGCCGCAGCAACAGGCGAAACGTCGGGAAAAGATTTTCAGAGACAACGGCCAGAAAATCCGAGCTCAAAAATCATTTAAAATTCTAATTTATTGAAAACATCAATGGATGTCGATGATGTGAATAGTAATGTTGATCACTTCATTTTGGTATTTCATTGTCGAATATACAACCTATAATATAAACGCAAAATCCAGGAATTTGTTAGATATAATATCCCTCCGTTACATATAGCCCCATTATATTGTTGTAAAACACCCACATACAGAAAACTACCTCATTACAGGCGAATGATCGATATAATTCTCTGTATTGCAAAATTGTTTGCCTATTTTTTCTGTTAGTCATATATAAAAACTGAAAAGAAATCCTCGGTATATTATATTAAAATTGATAGTGCCTTTATCATATTCAGAAAACATAATTCCATATAGTGAAATATTTCCGGGTTAATGTAGAAATGTTAGTAGAAATCGCTCATTAAAACTTTTATTTTGGTACATATCACGTTCGTAACAAGTTGTATGGTTCTTGCACTTATTACTACTTCTCGATTATTTCCGCCCTTCAGATACTGAATGGGAAGCTCGTTTAATTTTCGACTCATTCGAAACATACAACGGATTCCGATGCTCATCGGGAATAAAGAAATGGCATTCCAATCCTCCGTATTAGATTCGATAGACCTGAGTTGGATGCATCTAGTCAGTTTATTGAACCACGCCGAAAAATACCTATACGTGTAGCAGCTACGTACGTTTGATTCCATTGATTCGCTGAAGTGCATGAATAAGGCCGATGACGAACTAAATTACAAAAACTGTTAAAAATCGATAAAAAGGTCTAGCAATTATATTAAACTCAGTTTAAAAGGATGACGCGACTGATTTTGAAAATCTGCTTACTGTTAATGATTATGAAAATGTATTAAAGATATTAACGTCTTTTATATCATTACTGTATGTGGAATGTTCCAACATTAGCTGAAACCGCCAGAAAACGTCAAGTTAAGGTCGATCCCCGCGCTATTATAACGTCAAAACTAATTAAACAAAATTTCATTGAAAACGTTACACAAACTTCTCAAAATCACTGAGGGACAGGGGCCTTCGAGGGTGGCAACCGCCAACATTTAAAAGATCACTGACATTATTGTACAAGCCTGGCTAAGTTTTATGCTTCATATTTGTCCAAACACACCCTTTTCTTTTTTGTGTGGTTGATTTTATTTCAATTGTGTTGATTAAGTCTAGGGGACAGTTTCATTTCGACATAGCGAAGTCGTCGACACAGTTTCAATTTTCGCCATGTTTTGTTCGAACAATGAATGTCGGCAGGCCTGAATTATGACCGTCGATAAGAGATACGGCCCGTTCGATAACGGCTATTGAATTCGTCGCGTTCTGGTTGCTTGCTTCTACGTTTACTGCTTGCCATCCACCTACTCCTGCCACACTTCTGCATCTAGAGTATGCATACCCACTGTTGAGTGCATTGTTAAACTAGAGTAAACTATTTCAGAAGGTTTAACTGTGGCAAAATCAGATTATGAACACCCACACAGGTCTACAAACAGGTGTCTGATTTAACGTAAAATATCTTAGAACCGGTAGTTTATTGTACCAAAAGCAGGTAAATTATTTAAAGTTAAATAGGATTGTTTTTACTTGGAGATCCAGACTCAATTTTTGTGTGAAATAAAATTCAATCAAATCGCATAAATATTAAAAGCTTTTGGATGAAAAAGGCAAAATAAAATATCGAGTAGATACGGATTTGGTTTATGGTCCTACTAACAAATGGAGATCACACTTCAAAAAAAAAAATGAGGGTCACTTTGTTGTGTAATTAAGTTATGGAAATCAAAAAAAAAAGGCTAAAGGATAGTAGAATACAATAACAGACAGAATATCGTTGAAAGTTTTTCGCAAAATAGAATTTATCTATAGGATAGAATCTGAACTGGGGCGATACCGCTCTTCAGCAATAGGCGCTAGAGCCTTACATTGGGGTGGCATCCGATCCAGATGCAAATGAGGACGTCAAGGTAGTCAAAAGGGGCGTTCATGACGTATCTATCTACTTAGGAAATTAATAGGTACAACGATTTTTTTCCTAGAGATCAATAATTGGTTTGTTAACATGAAAATAATGAGAGCTAGATCAGGTGATATTTATAGTTTCTTTCAATTGTGCAACTTTCAAAGTTTCGCTCATATACAAATCAGTACTGTATGAAAATAAATAAAAATAAAACTAAAATACTGGTATGCAAGGGAAGAAAAAGTAGGGAAAGAGACGAAAAATTAGAAGAAGTGGCTGATTTTAGATACCTAGGAAGTCAGATAAGTGAGGATGGAAGGAGTAGTAGGGATATAAAGCAGAGGATAGCGCAGGGTCGTGTCGCCTTTAATAAAAAGAAGTCACTTCTATGCTC
>NW_020440975.1:0-3418 GCF_000699045.2 Agrilus planipennis
CCAGCAATTCTTTCCAACTGTTTAGGCTTTTACCAAAATGGTACCTGACTGTATAATGTAAATGTGTATGTGGAATGTTTAGCATCAAAATGTACAGGCCGAGCTTAAAATTATGTCAAGAAAAGTACATAAGTCTATTCATTATGAGACTTATTTTATCAGTATTTTAATGAGCTATGGTTTTGTTGTTTAGAAAGAAGTAACCATTTCTGTGGGTAGTTATCCATAATATGAAGGTACATTATTAATCTATAGGTACTTCTATTCATTTGTGCATGAAGATAAGATTATCAGAAGTAATCTAAAATACTTCATTCATTGATCATCATCATCATACGGTCGTCAGTCCTATGACTGGTTGGACACGCACCTTCACCCTTTCTTGTCCTGAACTAATCTTCGCATTTCCCTAAAACTAGAACAACCCACATCCTTAAGTATTTCCGAACACTGGTCTAATGTAAGTCTACCTCTACCCCTCCTAACTCCTGTTTCTGCCTATAATATGTCTCTGACTAGACCTTCATGCCTGAGAAGGTGTCGTACTAACCTATCTCGCCTATTTTTTATTAACTTTCATAGAATCCTCTGTTCTCCTATTCTTTCTAATACCTTTTCATTTCTAATCTTCTCTATCCATGGTATCCTCAGTATTAGCCTGTAACACCACATTTCGGACACTTCTAAACTTTTCTATGCCATCACGCTCACTGTCAAAACAACCTTTTTCGAATTTTTAAATTGACAGTTCGCAAGCATCTAAGTGACTTCTTTTCATTAAAGGCGACTCGACCCTGCACTAACCTCTGCTTTATATCCCTACTACTACTTCTGTCCTGACTTATCTGACTTCCTAGATACTTCGTCTCCTATTTTTATATTCAATATTTCCCTATCTTTTATTCTCTTGTATACTGGTATTTTTGTTTTACTTTTATTTATTTTCATACATTACTGTTTATTGCACTTTATTGATAAGTTATGACAATTGTATTTATCATAAACAATAAGAAATAGCTTCACGCGGACGAAATCGGGGGTAAATACTTGTAATCATCTAATTTGTACACACAGTAGCACAGCCATCGTCGGAAGATATATATAAAGGTTCTTTCATTGTTTCATTCGTGTGTTCCATTCTAGAACTTGTTGATGATCCCCTGTAGTTGCTCATCCTAATTTGCACATCCATTAACGTTATTACGCACATTTTTGAACGCGTACATAAAGGACATTGTTAATAGCCTATTGTATTCCACACTAATTACTGTTAAAGGTTTGTTTTTCTGCGGTTCTACGTATACTGGACTCGTGTTAAAAATTATCGATTGCTCTATATTTAAAGCTCATCCACACTGCCACAATTCTACCGTATGACCTCTGATGAAATTTTAACGAGCCACAGCGCTTTCCACGACGGGTACTTGAAGTGTTACTTCCCTTTCACTAAAACCTAGAAAATCATTTATTTCATGCCGCGCACACTCGCAGATGAGTGTTGCAATGGCACAGTTTTTTGTTACACCTAAAATAGACGCAGGGTTCTAATAAAGACGAAAACTTCATTTGTGTTATTATACTTCATTTACTTTTTCTAGCGATGTTCCCCTTCCAATGTCTTGGATGCGCGCTGGCAAAATCGTAGGTAGGAAGAGAAAAGCTCATTACACTCTCGACTCTTGTTCATTAAACGTACTTTTTCATACAGTACCTGCCAAAAGTTTTGTTCAATCATGAATAATAGTGCGAGTAGAAAAGAAGCGTTAAAGCAGTCTTCAAATATAAATAAACATCTCGTTGATATTTTCAGAACCTAGTGATTGGTACCAATAACAGCACATTTGAACAATGCAATTGTAGTGGATAAAAAGGTCAATTTTTCTGTGCAGTACTGTATGGATTATACGCTCCTCACCGGTTAAGAGTTTGGCCGAGAGTTGTCTCCGTCCTTTTCTGGCCTAGTGCTGTTCTTTTCTACTTTCCGCCGGTCAAACTGAAGGTCACATCGCTACAGAAACTAAACGAAGTATACATTCCGTCCTCCTGTATTATTAACAACATTTAATGTTTAAAAGGGAGGCGTCTTCTTCAATATTTAGGTTAGGTTATATTTGAATTATCAAAGTTCTTGTTTGCCAAAAACAACAAATGATCAACAACTGTCATATTCTATTCCAACTTTAACGCACTGACTATACATAGATACAAACGTAATCGAAACCTTGATTTAGTTGTGCGATTAGTCGTAATCTGACATAGTTTCCTCAGGAACAAATCGCAAATCTGCGCCGAACACAATTACATTGGAAAATCGGGTAGGATTATACAAAATCTTTGAGCCCCTTATCTACACAACTTCCACGAAGCGTATGATTCCCAGTCGATCCCAAGCAAGGATTAAATTCCTCTAAGGAAAATAGAGATAATCAGTACTATTTGTATCGCTAAGTATAAAATTTGTTGTGGAGACAGTTTAAATACTTATAAATGAAGATCACTGTGCTCAATCATAACAATGACACTTTATGGCATAGGCAACAAAAAATGGTGTGTAATTCCTATGTTAGTTGAACGTTTATATTACACATTTCTTAGCCGGCTTTTGTCAACCATGTCTATTTGAAAATGCAACTTCTAAGCAAACCGAACTCTGAAAATTTTCAAAGACTTTAAATTGGATTATTGGACTTATGGTACTATTTTTTTATTAAAGATATTTATACGAATTTCGCTATACCATATCGAATTTTTCAAAGTGTATATAGGGCTACATACAGTTTGTCTTAGTATTCTCAGTATGCTAAGATGTACGGTTTTTTTCTTCCCTATTTTCTACATAAAAATAATAATTATTAATTGTTGTCCATCGTAATTTGACATGGTACAATTACTTATTCGATTATAGTTCATTAATCAAAGTCTTGGATTTATTTTTGTAGTGATAGGAACACGATAATTTCAAATTAACAAGAAGGTCTTACAATATCTACGTCTATTATTCAACGCATCCAAGTAAAACTAGTTTTCTTTTATAGTCTTAAATCAAACCTGAATATAGGGTGTTCCTAAAATAAGTAGCAAACTTTGGAGGGTATTAACTACGATAGATGCAATAGGGAATCGCATAACGAGTACCTTGTTCATTGCCGATAGTATGCAGTACTATTTAAAGTCACCTCGGCACGGTATGAGAGACCGAGTAGCATGGCCTAGAGGTCTAGAACATTGCTTAGCATTCGGGAGGACACCGGTTCGATTTCAGGTCCGTCTGCCTTGGTCTAAGTTTTTCTGTGGTTTCCTTGGATCACTTAGGCAAATGTTGTGGTAGTAATATTCCACAGATAATCTTTCACTCTCTTCTGTCTTCATTTCGTCCGTCTCATCTTTCTCACCCGAACCACCACCCACCCATTCCCAC
>NW_020440976.1:0-3420 GCF_000699045.2 Agrilus planipennis
GCGATAGAGCCTTGTAAAGTGACATGTGCTTTGATGAAAATGTGTTTTTGCGAAATTTAAGGAAATAATTCACAATTTCGACTGCTGTTTAGTCATTAAACGTTCCGAAGAGTTTTCGTCTTATTATTTTAATTATCTTTGTATATCCTGCTCATACAAAGACAAATTGCTTATTTCAAATCAATTTACTTTAAAAAGGAGTACTCGTAAAACAAAAAAAAAGAGATCAAAGCTCTTCAATTTTTTAACAACGGTACTTTAACAAAGAGTGCTTAGAAATTAGAGGTTACAAAAATTGCCTGTAGGCGGCGTCCATTTCTAAACCAGTGTGACTGTCGCAATAGGACTTGCATTTCTTAGGTAAGAAATACTTTTTTCGGGATAAAATCGACAACTAGAATTCGTAGAATAGTTAAAATGTTATCTGTAAATACTGTTTTAGTAGATGTATGTATAAATTTTTTCACCAATTTACGTTTTCGTCGGTATTTTCATCAAAACTTCCAGGTCCTAGGTTACCACCTATACTGTCATTCTAATTCAATGTTATAAAAAGCATTGTTTTTTAACATTTAAGTACTGTTTTGTTAATTGTAATCGATTTTTTATAAAAATGCCGATAAATGTCTCTCATACTTGCGAATATCCATATTCGTAGCTCTGCACCGACACAAGAAGTTAAACCTGCTAATATTTTTTTTTTTGACATTACGCTACTAGTATACAAATACATAATGTCGAACAAAACACTGATGTATACTTGCTTCCGCCATGTTATTTAAGCTCCGCCCATCTGACAAATCTCAGTCGCCATCAACATCATCATTATAAGGCCTTCAACCCAAAGCAAAGACTGGCTGACATACACCTTCACTTCTTTGTATCTTGAACAAACGTATTTCGTCTATTGATTTCCATAAAGCCCAAAAAAGTGATTTCTTTTTGTTAAAAGCGACCCAACCCTGTGCTATTCTTTGATCTTGGTTTTTATTTTAAAAGCGATGTTTTTATTTTTGTTTTTAGGGAAGGAGGTCTTGGGGAAGGTTTGGCCACACAGAGTGTAGTGTCAGGTTTATGGGGGAGTGTGTACGCTTTTGGGGAAGTTCTTGGTCCAGTAAGTGGAGGAGCTTCCCTGCAACAATTCGGTTTCCCCATGACATCTACAATAGTGGCCATACTTAATGTGATATCGGCAATAATAGCATTCACATACTTCATGAGCAAAACCAATAACAGTGACGCTACCATTAAATATGGTATCAATGCTGACACACCCTGTACAGGAAATTACAAGGACCGCAACTGTGAAGAAGCAGTCAGTAACGACATTATTCGGCAACAACAAATGAATTGTTAAAAAAAGTAATATTAATAATAATAACATATTGAACAGATACTTGTGACTATTTTTATTAACGCAAATATATTTTTTTGTAATACTTCTTTTGTGTTTTATTGTTTGCTTATTGATAAAATCCATCTTACGCAGTTATCTATTATTTGGTTTCTTGTTTTTCCTTCATNAGTGCAGTGTACAATGGAATATTATGATTATGGTACTGGTACCCTGAATCAATCAACATGGAGCACGAAGGACGAGCGGAGGTGTCTTGGACGTCAAACGATAACTTCAGGTTTCTTATTATTAGAAACTACCAAGTAAGTCACTAATACTAACTGAATTGTTTCAAATAGAATTGAGTAGCAAGTTTTACCACAATTTGAGACGTTATGAAGCTCCTTCGGTTGTTTAATTATCTTTTTCAGTTCACATTTTTCGTTCCATAAGTACTGTAATTGTTTGTGGATTCTTGCCACTTGGTCTATTTGATTTTTTTATGTCTTTCAGGGAGTGTAGTGAAGAAGACTGTGTTGTGAAAGTGATATGTGTGTGTTAAGGTAAGTAGGTACGTATAATGTTTATATATACCTAGAAATATCGGTAAAAGTAATGCCTATTTCTCTTAAACGATAACGTATTCATTGTAATATTTATTTGAAACAAAGAATATAATTTATTAAATCATTTAATATAAAAACCCACAGTTCCGCCGTCATGACTGATCAACTGATTCACCATGACAGGTATTCTAAAATAATATTTCTATTGTTACGTTTGCATCTCATCTACCTACAACTTTTGAATAATTAACAACTGAAAATTGAAATTGTTATTTTATTACATTTTGTAAGTAACTATATACATTTATTTATTGCTTATTAACTACAGTTGAACTTGGTTATAGCAACATCGGTTATAACGCAAACACTAATGTAATGTCAATTTTAGTCCTCAAACTTATTTACCCCTTCATTGGGCCCCCGATTCATCTGGCCCGCAAGTTAATTAACATGCATTCCATAAGTTATGTATTCCATATAAAATTATAAACATACGAGTTATTGTTTGCCTTTAATTTTTTTATGAGTAAGTATTTCCAAAAAATTTTAAGCATGGGGTTCCAAATATACAAGATCCACCGGGCTCAATGCAATTTAAATTTTTATTATACAAGACCGCGGCAGGATGTCTTAAGCTGTAATGTGTTTTCGGAGGAAATTACTCAATATTTCAGCTCCTATTTAACCAATCTTTGAATTTAGATGCGCAAAATTTCACTCTCTACGGGGTGGTTCAAACATGTATTAATTTGTATGATATAAAAATGCGGCAGAATGTTGAAAAGTGAAACATGGTTTGACGAAAATCTATTTTTACAAAATCGAAAAAAATGATTTATATGATTTTCCAACTATGAAGTAGTGGTTCAAGCTAATTTCAATTTTGTTATGGAAGAGTAGCAAGGTATCGCAATGGACCATGCTTTTTAACGGAAGTATGTTTCTGCTAAATCGAAGGAAATGATTCATAATTTTGGCACCATTTTAACCAAATTTCACTCTTCACAATGTGAATCAAGCAAGTTTTAATTTGTATATTATAAAAGTGCGATAGAGCCTTGTAAAGTGACATGTGCTTTGATGAAAATGTGTTTTTGCGAAATTTAAGGAAATAATTCACAATTTCGACTGCTGTTTAGTCAGTCTTCAAAGTTGGACGCGCAAAATTTCACTCTTTATACTGTGGTTCAAGCAAGTTTCAATTTGTATGATAAAAAAGTGGGATCGGGTGTTGGAAAGTGACATGGGCTTTAACGAAGAGATGTTTCTACGAAATCAAAAGAAATGATTCATAATTTAAACACCCTGTAGCTAATTTTCCAACTGCGAAATGTTTCTATTTATTACAGCTGTTCTAGCTAATATAAACTTTTTTGTTATGAAAGAGCAGCAAGGTGTCGCAATGGACCATGCTTTTTTAACGAAAATCTATTTCTGCTAAATCGAAGGAAATTATTCATAATTTTTCCAATTCCCTCTTTGCAGTGTGGATCAAGCATGTTTTAATTTGTATGATAA